>NC_031779.1:19215075-19227313 GCF_001522545.3 Parus major
TCCCTGGATCCTTCCCTTCTCCAGGGGAACATTCCCAGCTCTCCCAGCCGGGCTCCAGAGGGGCTCCAGCTCTCAGAGCAGCTCCAGGACCTCCTCTGGAATTGCTCCCGCAGCTCCAGGTGCTGCTGATGCTGGGATCCAAAGCTGGAGGTGTCACTGAGGGGGACAGAGGGGGACAATCCCCCCATTCCTGTTTCCCACACTGCGGGAATATCCCGGGACACCCTTTGGGAGTCAGGGCTGCTGGAGGAGCTTCCAGAGCCCTCAGGAGTGGCAGGGACAGAGCTTTGGGATGAGCTCGATGGCACCTTGTCCCCTCAGGTGCCACCAGACAGCCGGAGGTGCTGCCCCTGGACCCCGTCCTGGCTCCCCCCAGCCTCACCTCCTGCCGTATCCCGGAGAAGTGGCGGGAAGCGGCTCCCCAGGATCCCTCTGTGTTCCCATGGATAATCCCGGGATAACGGCACACCTGTGGCTCCGAGGAGCGGCTCCCCCGGCCTCCTTCCGGCACGGCTGCGTCTTTAATCAGCCGCTTTCAATTTAATTTTCAGCCTCTTTCTTCTCCTGTTTCTTCTCCCGGCGTTTTTATCTCCGCTTTGGATGCACAAATCCCGACGATTTTGTTCCCGGAGTCAGCGGGATGATCAAGGGGTTTGCAGCCTCCTGAATTATTCAGGATATCGGAGTTCCTCACTAAATATTTTTGCTTCCAGCCTGTCAGGGAGAAGATCACAGGGATATTTTGTTCATTCCCAGATCTCTCTCCGAAGGCGCTCGTTAAGGGAGGGGCTCGTCATTAATTAGAGCAGGAGCAATGTCACTGTCACCCCAAGCCTTGGGGACACGGCTGGGAATCTTCTCCAGGCCTTGGAGAGGGAATGGGGCCATGCTGGATCGGGGTGGGACGGTCGGGAGTCACCCCACGGCTCCCTGGCTGGAGGTGGCAGTTCCACCCCTCCCGACCAGGGGACACCGGCGCCTCTCTCCTGGCAGGGATGGAATCCCAAAATCCTGGGATTGGTGGCGTTGGAAGAGGCCTCTGCACAGGAAGGGTCACCCAGAGCAGGTGGAACAGGGACACATCCAGGTGGGCTTGGAACAGCTCCGGAGATGGGGACAATGGCATGGCCTTGGTGGGATGGTGGAATGTTCCTGGTGGGACATTGGAATGTTCCTGGTGGAACTTTGGAATATCCCTGGTGGGATAGTGGAATGTTCCTGGTGGGATAATGGAATAACCTCAGTGGGACAATGGAATATCCCTGGTGGGACAATGGAATATCCTCGGTGGGACACTGGAATGTTCCTGGTGGGACATTGGAACATCTTTGCTGGGACATTGGAGTGTTCCTCGTGGGACAATGGGATGTTCCTGGTGGGACACTGGAATATCCCTGCTGGGACATTGGAATATCCCTGCTGGGACACTGGAATACCCTTGGTGGGACAATGACACACCCCCAAACCTGCTGCCAATCCCCCACCGATATTTTTTGGGATTTCTGGCCGTTTTTCCCAAACCATCCCAACCCCGACCGCTCCAAGATCTCCGAGGCTCAACCCGCTCCCGTTCCTCCGGAGCGGCACCGCAGCTCCGCTTCCCGACGTTCCTCTTCCCGCGCGGCGCTCCGGGGCTCCAACCGTCACCGTCATCCGACCTCTTCCTGCGGTTACATCATAAAAATTCCTGGGATCTTGGAAGCCGCCCGGGAATATTTGCATATGGATATCCTTCATTTTCACAGCACAGCCTGGCTGCCAGATGGGAAAACCGACGGAGCCTCCAACATTTATCCGCGACTCCGCCGTTTTCCCGTGCCGGGAACCGCGGCGGAAGCGAGGTGGTTTTCCAAGCCTGGGATACTTTCACAGGGATCGGGGAAAAGGAGAGGGAAAACCACCTGGAATTCATTAAAGGCCGTTTCCCAAAGTTTAACGGCGCGGAAAAGATTCCTTTGTGGGCCCTTGGAAAAATGGGATGGTGGCTCCAGAAATCCCTTTTTCCTTGGATTTCACCCCATGTCCGGAACACGGATTGAGTGTCCTGAACCCCACATCCCACATCGGGATTTATCCCAAAGAGCCGGAGAGGTTTTGGGGAGGAAATAACTTTTCCTTGGGAACACAGGACAGGAATTCTGATTTGTTTTTATTTATTTCCAAGCTCAGATTTCCATGTTTGGGATACAATGATGATTTTTGGGATACAATGATGTTTTTTGGGATACAATGATGTTTTTTGGGGTGTTAGGGTATAATGATGCTTTTGGGGGTATAATGGTGGCTTTTTTGGGGATATAATAATGATTTTTGGGATGCAATGGTGGTTTTTTGGGATACAATGATTTTTTTTGGGATACGTTGATATTTTTGGGATATAATGATGGGGTTTTGGGACTCAATGGTGTTTCTTTGGGGTACAATGACTCTTTTTAGGGTGAAATGGTGGGATTTAGGGTACAATGATGGTTTTTAGGGTGCAGTGAATTTTTGGGGGTAAAAGGATGAGGTTTAGGGTGCGATGATGATTTTTAGAGTGAGATTGTGGGGTTTAGGTTATAATGATGTTCTTTGGGGTACAAAGATCCATTTTAGGGTGCAATGCTGATATTTGGGAGTGGACCAATAATTTTTTTTGGGTCTAATGATTTTTTGGAGTTTAATGATGCATTTCAGGATTTTTTTTAGGGCACAGAGTTCCTTTCGGGGTGCAGTGATTTTTTGGGGTGCCACGATGTCATTTTTGGGGCCCGTTGAGGGACACAATGGATTTTCTGGGATATAATGATCAGTTTTGGGATCTAAAAGTGTTGCCCCACATCCCTAAGAAGATTTGGGATCTCTTCCAGGTCAGAGAGCTTGTAAGGGATTAATCACCCGCCCTAATTATTTTGGAACATCCCAAATTATCCGGGCGGAACAGCGGGAAAACAACGCGGCCTCGTCTTCCAAGCAGAGCCTCATTCCAGGAATCCGTCATCTGTTCATTCCTTAAAGCTCTGACAGCAAAAACCGGGATCCAAACGTCCCTAAATGGTTCCCGATGACACACAACAGGAATTTTCCGGCATTATTCCGGAAATGTAACGACAAGGGCCCTTCCCCGGGGATTAATTTGCTCCTAAGTGGTTGCACGTGTTGCCTTTGGAGTGCTGGGATCCCAGGCTCGGAATGCTGCTGGAGGCGGGAATTTCGGGCTCAGGGAAGGGATTGATCCGGCTCCAAAGGGCACAGAGCAGTTTTCCAGGATTGGGATTTGAGCATCCGACAAACAGGCTGGGAAAAAAAAGAGAAAAAAAAAGAGAAAAAAAATCAAAATATGATTTTAAGAAAAAAAAGTTGGTTGGTATTTTTTTTTTTCCCCTAAAAATCCAAGTTGGATTTTTAAAGCAAATTCCAGGTTTTATTTTGGCTTTTTTAAACTTTTTGAGGATTTTTTGGGATTGTGGAGCCATCCAGGATCTGGAAATCCAGGAAGGTGCTGGAAGGTGAGGAGCTGGGAAGGTTCATGGAGCCGAGAACAGCGACGGGGCCTTGATAAAAATTCTGGGAGGATGAGGAATCCACAATGATCCGTGAAATCCTGGAGGGCCAAGGAAAAAAGGAAAAAGCAGGGATGTGAATCCCTTTGGGAGCATCCCGCAGCTGCTGGAAATGCGGCGGTGGATCAGCTTTGATGCCCCATCCCTGCAAATATTCCAGATGGGATGGGGCTCGGAGCAGCCTGGAACAGTGGGAGGTGTCCCTGTCATGGGATCAGCTCTGAAATCCCAACCCAAACCATTCCAGGATCCTCTGCAATCCCACAGAAAAACGGGATCTTTGTTGTCCCTGTGCCCCGGGAATTCCCGGCTCAGAGGGAGGGGGTGAGGAGATGTTGGGAAGAAGCAGATTCCAGGCTGGAATCTCAGGAGGCTTATCCGTGGCCATTCCCGCAGGGATGGGAATTCTCACGGGGATGGGACCATTCCTGGCGTTCCCGAGGGATGAGGATCCTCCTGGAGCTGTCCCAGTGCCACGGCCAGAGCCATCCACACCCGGATCCCTCCGGATCCTCGGGAGCTGCCGCCGACATTTCCCGTCCCATCCCAACGACATTCCCGGCCCTGGGAGCGGGGACACTTTACCCCCACTTTATTTATCCCGAGGTTTTCTCCTGGCCGAGGGAGAGGATAACTCTTCCCGCAGAATTCCCTGGCTTTGAGCTCCATCGGAGTTGAAATGGCGCAGGGAAATTAGGGAGTTCCTGGTCGGATGGGCCGAGGCTGGATCCGACCTTGAGTCCGTGCTCTCCTGACTTTGGAGCTCCGGAGGGACACGGAGCGCTGCCTTTCCCATTTTTTTTTCCCTTTTTAAACAAGAGATAAATCCCCGGAGCCCTGGAGCAGGAATTGCCGCCGTGGCTCCCGTGATCCGTGAGGAGTTTTCACAGCTTTCCTTTCAGCTGGAAAATTGCTCCAGCCGGCTGTGACCGGCACGGGAGGAAGCTGAAGCAGCCTCATCCCGTCCTTCCCAGGGCTCTGGATGAGCTGGGACATCTTCCCGGCACAATTCCTTCCAGCCGAGGGGACAAATCCGGCTGGGAGCGCTGAGGGTGGCTTTGGGATCATTCGGGATGTGCAGGTTTATCTCTGGGAACATCAACAGGAGCATCACGGGATTGAATTTTTCCCGACTTTTATTTTTTTTGGGATGCAGTGACTCCCAGCCCTTCCAGGGATGATTTCCACCTTGCTCTGGGAAAGCAGTGGCTCGGAGTGTCCCTGGGACCCCCCGGCCTCCGCCCGCTCCAGAATTCCCGGCCCCGGGAATCTGTCCCCGGGTGAAAACGAGCCCAAATGTCCCCGACTGCAGCTCGGCCAAGGGCTTGGCCCCGGCTCCAAGGAACTTCCCCTCAACATTATCCAAGGAAAATCCTTCCCGGGAGCTGTCAGACCCCGCTCAGCCCCGCGGGCTCTGCCTTTAATCCCGGGAATGTCCCGGTGTCCGGGAAGAGCAGGGAGCGCTGGGGGGGCTGCTCCGCCCCTCGCCCGCGGCCCTGGACACACATCCTGCTTTTTTCCTTGGGGAAAAAAAAGGAGTTTTTGGCTACGAGGAAAAGCTGGAGCTGCCCCAGCGCTTCCCGTTGTGAAAGCGCCTCGGCGGTTCCTGGCTCAGAGCAGGTTCGGATTTTCCTGATTTTCCTGATTTTCCTGATCATTCCCAAAAGCGATTCTCTGGAGAGGGATTTGGGACAAGGGAGGGAGAGACAGGACACAGGGAATGGCTCCAGGGATGGATGGGATCTTGGGCAGGAATTGTTCCCTGGGAGGGCGGGGAGGGGCTGGGATGGAATTCCCGGAGGAGCTGGGGCTGCTCCCGGATCCCTGGAATGTCCAAGGCCAGGCTGGAACCTGGGACAGCGGGAGGATCCCTGCCCATGGCAGGGCTGGGATGGGATTTAAGGTTCCTTCCCTCCCCAGAACCATTCCAGGATTCTGGGATTGCAGGATCCGTGTCCCGGGCCGCGCTCAGGCGGTCGGGACTCGGACAGTCGGGATTGAGTTGTCTCGGGATCCTTTGGAAGAGCTCCATGTCCAGCCTGGGGGTGCCAGCAGCGAAAACCAATCCGCCTAATCCCGAGGAATGAGCGGGAACAGCGGCAGCTCCAGGGAGATCAGGACCGAGTTTTGCGTTACAGCGCTTGGAAGGGCCGGGATTTACTTGGAAACCGAATCCCGTTAATTAGCATTCTGCTAATGGCACTCCTGGATAAATATAGCGCTCCCTAATCCCCGCGCAGGTTGACTTATTTAGATCGTTGATATCAAAGTCATTAACGCCTCTCCGTGGGAAAGCGATTCCCAGGCGGGGCTGGGAACGGGATTCTCCCGAGCCAATCAATCTTCCCAAGGCTCCAGCCTCCGACTGGATGTGGCTTCCCAGAAATGCGCTCGCGTCTGGCACAATCCCAGCCGGCGGCCGCAGCCAAAGGTCAGCCCAGCTCCCAGCGGGAAGAGGGGATCCCGGGATGGGCAGCGCCGCTGGATCCATCGGGATGGGATCCCGGGATGGGCAGCGCCGCTGGATCCATCGGGATGGGATCCCAGGAATGCCGCTGGATCCATCGGGATGGGATCCCGGCAGCACCACTGGATCCATCAGGATGGAATCCCGGGAGCACCACTGGATCCATCAGGATGGAATCCCGGGAGCACCACTGGATCCATCGGGATGGAATCCCGGGAACACCACTGGACTGGGATAAAAACCTGGAAAAACTCAGTGTTTTCCCACGGGAGATCGGGATCCAGGCAGATCCTGCAGGATCCTGGCCTGAGCATCCCTTCCCTGCGGGATGAGCCTTGGGGGCTCCCCCTCTGAGTGCCGAGAGCTCCAAAAGCACGGAATAAACCCTGGGAGGAAGGAAAAACGCTCGGAACACGAGGAGCGCGTTTGGACAGCAAATTTTGGGGTTTTTTTGCAGCTGGGAGGTTTCATTCCTCATAAAAGCTGCGCTTGGCTCGTGGATTGGGAATAACACTTATCTCATGGATGGAGCCAGACGTGCGTCAGCCGCATTCCAGGGGCACGGAATTCCCGGCGTTATTCCCACCTCCCGTTTTGGGGGGGGGGGGGTTGTCAGCCAGCCTTGAAACCCCAAAGCAGATGCAGGTGGCAGCCAAAGGATTTTGGGATGTTCTCATCCAAAAAATTCCATAAAATCATGAAATAAATAGGGAAAGAGCCGCGGGAAAATTTGGGATCACGATTGGGAAATGCAGCTGGTGGGAACAAAAATATCCTTTTTTTTTTTTCTTTTTTTCTTTTTTTTTTTTCCCATTAAAAAAGGAGGCGTGGGGGTGGAAAAATTCCCGATCCTAAAAACGACCGGGGTGATTTGTATGGAATCTTCATCCCGGGGAAAGGGAAGCGGAGGAAAAGGCTCTCCAAGGAGGAAAGGCTTTAATGAGCTGCGAAGCCCTGATCACCCGCGGAGAGCCGGGATTAATTAGGAGCTGCTGAAAGCCGAGCTCAGTCAGGAGTTTAAGCCGCTCCCGAGTGCCGGGAAGCGCCGGGATTGCCGCTGGATTCCCTCCCTTGGATTGCCCGGGATGGAGAACCAGGCTGTGCCCATTCTGGCCCGGCTCCTCCAGGTGTCCCGGCTGTTCCAGGTGTTCTGTGTCCCTTTGGAATGCGGCGCTGGTGGCCGGGAATGAGGCTGGGAAGGGGGAATGCTCTGGGGAGGAGCCTGCCGTGGATTCCCTGCTGGATTTCCACCTTTCCAGGGATTCCATCCCGGCTCCCGGCGGGAGATGCCGGCGCCTGCGGAGGCTCCGTGGCCATCGGGATCCGGGATCCAGCGGCCTGGGAAGGAGATCCCTGTGGATCCGCGGGCTCCAGCGGCTCCTTTTCCCGGCTTTCCCCCAGCGGTGGAGGGACGGGTTTGAGTGGCCTCGACATCCCACACCACAAATTCCCTGCTCTTCCAAAGAGGGAATTATGGAACCCTGGAATGGTTTGGGCAGGAAGGAACTGATCCAGGGCCACCCCTGCCATGGCAGGGACTCCTCCCGCTGTCCCCGGCTGCTCCAAGGTGGCCTCGGGCACTTCCAGGGATCCAGGGGCAGCCACAGCTGCTCTGGGAATTCCATCCCAGCTCCTGCCACCTTCCCAGGGGACAATTCCTTCCCGATATCCCATCAAAATCTCCCGTTTTCCAGTCTGAGGCCATTCCCTGTGTCCTGTCCCTCCATCCCTTATCCCAAACCCAGCTCTCCTGGATCCCTGAGCTCTCCCTGGATCCTTCTCTTCCCCCGAGCCTCTCCACCCTCCCAGGCAGGAATTCCTTCCCTATTTCCATCCTGAACTTCCCCTCTCTCACTCCGAACCCCCTCCAGCTCCCGAGGAAACTTCCAGGACGTTTCCCAAGCCGTCCCCATTCCCGGCTCTCCCCCACGCGCACAACCTAATAACGAGCGCTCACCAAACATCCGAAACCCGGGAAATTTATGGAGCATGACCCAAATTGAATTCTCCATTACAGCAGGATAATTGATTTTTTAGAAGAGAGATTAAATTTATTTTCCGCCTCACTAACGAACAGCCGGATTTCCCTTAATTGCTTGGAATGCAGAGTTGGGATGATTCATTAAAGCCGGAACATGCCTGGGTACATTACACTGTGACTAAAGCTTCCCTGCTCCGAGCAATTAAAGTGGAGAAATTCGGGATCTCACAAGGAACCGAATAAAAATTCCAGCTCGGGATGTCTCATTAAGCTCCTCGAGGAAAAGCTCATGAATTCCCCTCCCCGTTCTCCAGGGAATCGTTTGGGGATTTATTTTATTTTATTTTATTTTTTAAAATTTTTTTCCTCCCGCCTTCCTGGCGTTGTTTTCTCCTCGTGCCAGCCCTGAAGAGGAGCGGTGTCTACGAGACAGATTTCGTGCCTCGCTTCACAGTTTAATTTTATCAATCACAACATTTAGAGCCCAAATTGACAGCAGCGAGGAGACATCCCCGGATTGCGAGGGGAGGAATTTTGGGCGGAATCTCGGAACATTTGGTAATTATAGACACATTGCAAAAATAAAGGTAGCGGTTGAGGAAAACAGGAGTGGAGAGGGAGGAGGCTGGGAGCTGCCAGGGAGAAATGAGGATTGTTCGGCGCATTTGAATCCCATCCCACCCAGGCTCCGAGGGCTGGCGGAAAAAGCGGAGATGGATGCGGAGCACAGGCTGGGATGGACACCGGGATCCTTGGAAAACCATCGGGATGCTCCCTGCTGGCATCAGGGCTGTAATTCCCAGTGCCGGAGGGCAGGGCTACGCGGGATATCGGGAATGTTCCCTGTCAGGGCGGGGAGATCCCCTGCACCCCTGGGATGTCCAAGGCCGGGTGGGATGGGGCTTGGAGCAGCCTGGGACGGCGGGAGCTGTGCCTGCCCATGGAATGAGTGGAATGGGATGAGCTTTAAGGTCCTTTCCAAGCCAACCCATTCCAGAATTCCACAGTTCATCCCACTGGGGGAGTCTGAAACCGGGAAGAACCCGCGGGATGGCGCAGGAGCAGCGATGCCGACGGGCTGCCGGATCCGTGCCGATGGATGCAGGGAGAGATCCCGGGACTGAGGAGGATGGATCCGTTGGATCCGTTGGATGAGGACTGTGGGGTTTTAAGGAAAACTTTTCAGGCCCGGGATGTGCGGCCCTAACGGGAACGAAGCGCTGATGTTTTGTCTCCTGAAAAATGGGGAATTCCTTCCCCATCCCGATCCCAGCCGGCTCCATCCCTCCCTGCTTCCCTTGGATGCCTTCAAAGCACCAGGATCCCTGTTCCAGGAGGGAATAAAGCGCTCCAGGAGGAGCAGCAGCGGGGGGACAGCAATTCCCGCCTGCTGTCCTCATCCCTGGAAAATTTTCCATTTTTCCCCCCCTTTTTCCAGGAGATCAAGGGACGCGTTGGAGAGAGGAGCTGCCCTTTGTGTCCCGGCACTCCGCATCCCTCGGAGCTGCTCCCGGGAATGGGGAGATCATTAAGGAATGACGGATGGCTCCGCCCCGCCCGCGGTGCTGGGGAGCCTAATTAGAGATAACGAACGAGGGAGCCTGCAGCCTGCGGAGGCCACAGACTCATTAATTATGCTAATTAGGGGCGGCTTTTGTCACCGCAGAAGGAGCCTTGGGGCTCCCGCCCCGACTCGGGGTGGGTTCACACCCGATTCCCTCCCCATCCCTACGGATTCCTCGTCCCGATGTTTGCCTTGGGGTGGGTTTGGGGGGTCCCGAGGAGCTCCTGGATGGGGCTCTGATCCCACCAATGGAGCAGGAATACGGGATTTGGGATACGGAATGGAGCTCTCCCAGGGGAGTTCAAATCCTCCTCAGATGCCCCATCCCTGGAAGTGCTCCCATCCCTGGAAGTGTCCAAGGCCAGGCTGGGCAGGCCTCGGAGCAGCCTGGGACAGTAGGAGGTGTAGGGATGGGATGGGATGGGCTTTCAGGTCCCAACCCATCCCATCCCAGGATTCTGTGAGTCAAGAACATTCCAAAAATCCCAGCAAGCCCCCAGTGGTTCCAACAGCTCCGCTCCAGGAGGGTTTTGGGCAGCTGGAGCAGGAAAATGCCTGAGGAGTGGCCATGGCGCCAAGCTGTGCCCTTCTCCAGCCATCCCATCCCATCCCATCCCATCCCATCCCATCCCATCCCATCCCATCCCATCCCATCCCATCCCATCCCATCCCATCCCATCCCATCCCATCCCATCCCATCCCATCCCATCCCATCCCATCCCATCCCATCCCATCCCATCCCATCCCATCCCATCCCATCCCATCCCATCCCATCCCACCCCGCTGCTCCGTGGAGTGTGGATAATGAAAATCCACGGACAATAAAAGGAGATTCCCGGAACACTTCCAAGCACGAACCATCTGCTCGGCCTCGCCGGCCTAAGAGCTCCGGCTGATTTTTAATGCTGCTTTTATGACAGATCCGTGCATCAGCCCATCCATGCATGAGGAAATCCGGGCTGCACGGAGCCGCCTGACGAGGAATTTGTCTCCCACTTTAACTCCTTTCCCGACATTCCAGGTGTACTGGACCATGGAAGTGCCTCGTTGGCTCCATCCCCTCGCCGTCCCCACAGCTCCGGAGCTGCCGCCGCCTCCTCATCCGCACAGAAAACAGGGAGAGGGAGGAAAACCCCCCGGCGCATCAGGCCACCAGCAGCAAGCCCGCTCCGTCGGGTTAATTAATTCTTATTAATTACGTCCCTGGAAATTTCTCTCCGGATCGGTGCTGCCCGCTGGGGCTTGCGAGGAGAGCTCGGCCTTCGCTTCCCGGGAAATCAGAGCGGGAGCTGGTGCTGGAAGAGGCTTTGGGGCTGCGATCTCGGCCAGGCTCTGGCTCTTTAATGAATTTTTTAACGACTCCATCGGCTTCCCGAGAGATTTATTTAATTATGGAGTTGTTTGATTTATTTATCACCACCCAAAAGTGGAGCCGTTTATCTGATCGAGCCCCGGATGTTCGGGACGGTGCTGGAATGGGGCCGGATTTAGTTGGAGCCAAACCTCGCCGGGGTTTTTGCCTGGAATTTTTGCTCATGGAATTTTCAGCCTGGCTTGGCTCTGCCCCTCTCCTGATTCCCGGGAGATTTCCAAGGGGAGCATCTCCTTATTTTGGCAAGATTCAAGTGACCCTGGAATGCTTTAATCCGTTTTAATTCTTCAACTTTTCCCATCTTTTTGGGGTTAAAAACGGGGAATAATGGAGGAAGCTCAGCCGGATCTGGCATGGCCAGAACGTCACGTGTTCCCTCTTCCCTTCCTGGTGACATTCCCGTCCTCTCCATCCTGCTCTCCCTCTCCCCTTCCACCACGGCACCTCTGGAATGTCACAGCTCCAAGTGATTTCCCTTCTGGGCCATTGACAATTCCAGGGATGAATTTCTCCATGAAAACCTGCCGCAGGATTTCGGGAAAGAGGGAGGCTTTTCCCAGCTTCCCTTTCTCCGTCCTTCCATTGAATGGGGCCGGGAATTCCAAAGTCGTTATCTGCTGAGGTCAAGCCTTTGCTTTCTCTGGAATTCTCTCCCAAAGCCCTCGGGATTCCTTTCCCTGCCTCATCCCTCGGGATGAATGAGTGGATGGATGAGCTCCAGTGCAGTCTGGGAATTTGGCTTGGCTGGGCTCGGTGCTCCTTGTCCTGGTTTTACTCATGGATTGGCCGGGTGGAACCTTTCCTGTGGGAAAAGCCCAAGGAATGAGTAACCTGTCTCCTTGAGCGAGCATCCAGAGGGGCTGGATTCCACAATCCTTTTGGGATTCGTTGGGATTTGGACGAATAAACCACCAGTCCTGGATGGAGACAAGCCGAGGAGAGACCATGGGCAGACCGGGATTTTAATGGGAATATCCACAAATCACGTGGAAACTTCAATTCCAGTCTCCCTGCAAAAGAAAAGCTAATTAAAAATTCCCTAATGAGCCCGGGCTCGGTGGCTGAGCAGAAGGGAAGCACCTCGGAGCGGCAAATCCATTGCCAAGGACGGAAAAGCCTCCAAGTGCGACGTGTTACAAGGAAAATGTCACTTTATTGGATGTTCCCTCGTCTCGCTAACGAGCTCTCGGGTTAATTTTAGCTCTTCCGCTGCATCCCAGCTCCGTTGTTTCTGGGGATCCTGGAGCTCAGCTCCCTCCTCGCTGGGAGTTTTCTCTTTAATTCCCAGTGGGAATGGGGCTGTTCTCTCCCA
>NC_031779.1:19227891-19229449 GCF_001522545.3 Parus major
TGGGAATGGGGCCGTTCTCCCATCAGCAGCGCCTTTTGTTTGCTCAAAACCATTCCAGGCAGGAATTTCTTCATGGAAAAGGTGGTCAGGCATTGGAATTGCCCAGAGAGGTTTGGAGTGCCCATCCCTGGGTAATTCCAAAGGAACACCCAAGGAATGGAGGTGGCACTCAGTGCTCTGGGCAGGGGATCGATGGCCTTGGAGGCCTTTTCCAGCCTCAGGGATTCTGGGATTCTGGGAAAATCAGAACAAAAATGGGAAGGGAATGTTGGGAGGAAGGCGGGAAAGGAGAGGTGTGTGGGTGTGGCACCGTGTGACGTCACCCTCCGTGTCCCCTGTCCAGCGGCTCTGGGAGCTCATCCTCGTCCATGGAAAACCAGCGCCGTGGATGTTTATTCCCAATTATCCCTGGGACAATCAGACTGGTTCCCAATTAGCACAAGCCGAGTGCTCCGGGATCCTGGAGCTGTCCCCTCCCTGCCTTCTCTCCTGGGAACATTCCGGAATCCCTGAGTCCCGCTGGATGGTGCTTCCAGCCCTGCCTGGCACGATCAGCTCCCCTCCTTCCACAATTCCTGCCGATTGTTGGGAGTGCTGAGGTGTCCTCAATCCATTGGTTACACTTCCAGGGATCCGAGCCGGCAATAAATCCCTGCTCTGCCCGAGGCTCCCGTGCCACCTTCCAGAGGCTCATCCCGCTGCTAATTCCATCGGAGCGAGGCTCAGCTCCGTTCCCGGCACTCCGGATCCCCCGGGGCCGCGCCTGCCGAGGGCTGATAAGGGAATCGGCTTTGGTGGCCACACCAGAGGTGAAATCCAAAGATCCCGAATATTCGGGGATGTTTATCCCTGGTAATCAGCTCTTCCTCTGGATGTCCCTGGGAAAGCCTGGATTGCGCTCCGTGCCCGCGGGCAAACAGTTCTCATTAATATTTCACAGCATTTCCCTTTTCCTCTTCCATCTTTTTTTATTTTTATTTCCCTGCTCCCACAGCCTTGCAGGAGAGCACCGGGATATTTTCCCATCTCCTGTATTTGGCTGCTTCAGTAATCATCGGATTCAATCACTGGGGCGATGTTTTTATGGATTAATAACAGGCACTTTGGAGAGCTGGGAGCTGCAATCTGTCCAAGCCTAATGAGCACCGTGGGGACCCGGTGCCATGGTTTCCCAAATCCTCTCCGTGCTTCCCTCTAAATCATTCCCTGCTCCGGATGCTTCTCCTGCCTCCGGCACACCGGGCTCCCTGCTGGAAGTTGTCCCAATTAATTTTTTTTTCCCTGTTTTCCCTTTTTCATTTTTTATCCCCCCCACGTTTTCCTAAAAGCTCAGCTTTGTCAGCGCTGACAAAATGTGTGTTTGTGCCTGGGCGGGATGGAGCTCCGGGCTGGGAAATCTCCGCTCCTGGATCTGGGAATGCCGGGATTGGAGTGATTGGCTCTGTGGGTCTATATGGATAATATAGATGATATATTATATATGTTATATTATATGGATATTTAAAATACATGTAATATGTAATATGTAATATATAACATATAATATGTAATATGTAAT
>NC_031779.1:19229488-19233359 GCF_001522545.3 Parus major
ATATATAATATATAATATATAATATATAATATATAATATGTAATATGTAATATGTAATATATAATATATAATATATAATATGTAATATGTAATGTAAAATATGTAATATACAATATATAATATATAATATAATACATAATACACAATATACAATATACTATATACTATATACTATATACTATATACTATATACTATATATTATATAATATATAATATATAATATATAATACATAATATATAACACATAATATATAATACATAATATATAATATCTAACGTATCTAACATATATATTATACATTATATGTTATATCTTATGTATTATTTATAAGATATATATAATATATAACATATAATTATATATAATATACATAATACATAATATGTATTATATAATATATAATATATATCATGTAATATAATATATAAAATATATTTTATCTATATTTATATTTATATATTTAATATATAATCTAACAAATTATAAATGTTTAATAATTATGTCTTTATTTTATATATTTACATATTTTTATACATTTTTAAAAATGTATTTTACATTTGTGTAATCATAGAATTACAGAACGGGCCGGTTGTTTTCTGCCAGGGATGTTCCGGATGCTTTTCCTTCCTCCGGCTCGGGTGGGAAAGGAGCTTGGAGTGGCTCTGGAGCTGAGATCCGGGAGAGCTCAGGGCTGGAATCAGGCTGGAACTGCTCCCCAAACTCGGCTGATCCAAAGTCCCTTCCCGAGGTTTTTTCCCGGGGTTCCAATTCCCACCGGAGAGCTGGGACCTGGTCGGGCACAGCGGGATCCAAAGGCCGGGAATTTCACATCCCTGTTTATCCCTGTGGGCCCAAAGGCCGGGAATTCTTCATCCCAACTCTGTTTATCCCTTTGGGCCTAAAAGCCGGGAATTTCACAGCCCTGTTTATCCCTGTGACCCCGAGGACCGGGAATTTTTTTATCCCGTCCCTGTTTATCCCTGTGACCCCAAAGACCGGGAATTTTTTTATCCCGTCCCTGTTTATCCCTGTGGCCCCGAGAACCGGGAATTTCGCATTCCCGTTCCTGCGGACCCCGCGTTTGGTGCCGCCCCACACGGGAAGGGGAAAGGTTCTCCTCCGCCCCACATCCCGGGAAGCGGCGCTGGGATTTTGGGAATGCTGCCGGCTGACTTTGTCACCCAGAGCCGCCCCGAGCTGTGGGGGACACTCAGGAATTGGGGACAAAAAGGGGGGACTCGGGGAATTGGGGGATGATCCCTTCCCTGTCCCAGCAGGGCGAGGAAACAGGGAACTGAGGAATGCGGCAAAACGGGGGGAGAAATTAATAATTATCCCGAGCTCATCCCTATCACTGCTCATCAAAAACATTCCCGAGCTCCATCCCGGGCTCCTTTCTTCTCCCTGCCTCCAGTAAGTGCTCGAACATCCCTTTAAAAATTAAAGGAGGAGGGTTCTGGAAGAGATAAGGGATAATTGCCTGGCTTTGACTGCGGCATTGATGTGAAAATAGGATTGGAATTACTCACTCCGGTTGAAAGGTTAGTTGAAGGTTATTACAGGAAAATTGTTATTCATCCATTTTTTCTGTGCCGCTGGATAGCCCCAAAGATTAAATCCGGGGAGCGCATAATGACCCATCAGGGCGGACAATGGTGGGAATAATCTCCAGAGGCTCCCGAGAGCCTTCCCTGAATTATTCATGGCTCAGCAGCCCTCCCTCCCTGCCCGGCAGATTACACGGGAGTTTTCTTTGGGAAGAGATCATTTAAAGGAGCTTTAAAAAGCACCGCGCTTTTGGACGGAAGTGGAATTACCGGCAGCATTCCCGAGGTTTGTTTATGCCTTAATAAATCTCCTTTCCCGCTGACCTCCGTGCCATGGGAACAAAACGCCGCGGGATAAAGGGAGCTTTTGTTTGGGATGGAGCTGGAGGAGCTCCCGTGGGGCTTTTCCTGCTCCGGGCAGAGACAAATCGGAGCTGTTTGGGCACCTGGAAGGAGAAATTCCCGCTCTCCCAGCCCTTGGGGCCCCCGGGCCGCTCCCCTAAAATCCACCGGGATTGATTTCCTCCTTTCCAGGAGGAGACTGGTGACGTTCTCATCCCTGAGTTTCCTCTGCTCCAGGTTCCATCCCCAGCCCAGGGGAGCTCCGGGATGAGGGGGATGCTCAGGCCATCCCTGGATCCTGCTGGAAAACCGGGAGCAAGGGTGGGATGTCACTTCCCGGCCTTCCCACTGCTCCTGCCGCTCTTCCAGCCCCGAAATCCCGGCCTGGCTCCGGTTAATCCTTTCATTCCAGCTCCTGGAAGCGCTTTAAAAGCTGCTCGTTCCTTAAAGATCCCAGGATTTCTGGAGGTTTAGGGATGTGGGATGCACGTCCCTGGCATCCTTGGGATCCTGGAAAATAATTGAAAATATATCCCGGATAATAATTGATATTTACGAAACACTTCATCATTATCAGATCGCAATTAAATCCTAATTAAACCTTCTCTGGGCTTTTCCAGCCAGGAGGGTGAGGAAGGATGCTGTGGGATGAGCGGGGAATCCTTTGGATTGGGAATTTGGGGGGTTGATCTTGATTTTGGGCAGGTTTATCTTCATTTTGGGTGTGTTTCTATTGATTTTGGGCCGGTTTCCCTTGGTTTGGAGCAGGTTCATCTCGAGCTGAAGAGCTCTGAGCTGGAGCTGGAGCGGCTCCTTCAGCCCCATCCCGGAATTCACGAGGAAGGATTTTCCCGGAGGGAATGGAGCAGGTACAGAGCTGCTCCTCCCTCCTCTCCGAGGGAGAAGAGCTGTTAGAAATAATCCTGGAGTTTAAGGATGTGAGCGAGGACTTTCATGGATTTAACAGGAAGCTCCAACATAATTTCCCACTAAGGCTTGTGTCAATAAATCATTTTTTAATTATAAGCTCCAATTATCAGCTAAGCTCGGCTTAATGATCTCTGGAGCGGCTCCTCCTTCAGGGGCCCGGCAAGGAACTTCTCCTCCTTCCTTGGGAGCTGCTGCTATTTTTTCCCAGCTCCTGGAAAATCCACCCCCTCCTCCGAAGCCCGTGGGATCCGAGTGAAATCCAAGCCTCTCCTAAATCAGGAGCTGTCCAGAGGAGCATCCAAAGGTTCCACCCTCGGCACGGGCCGGGAGCCAGGGGTGGATTTAGGGCCGCTCCGGGATCGGGTCACATTCCCGGCCGTGCCTGGGGCAGCTCTGGAGGTGCCCTGGGGGTTATCCCGGGATTTGGGATATGGGGCAGTGCCGGGGGAATCCCCGGGAGAAGGGGATCCGTGGGATCCAGCGGGTCCCTCATTTTGCATCTCTCTTGTCCAGGATCCAGAGATGATCCCAGAGGGATCTGGGCTGGGAATGAGCGCGGAGTCGGGAGGAGGAGTTAACAAGGCGGGAAAAGAGGAGATAAACGGCTCTGGAATGCTCCAGCCCTTCATCCCCAGCTGCTCTCAGCGTACCATGGATGATTCCTGATGGATTGAGCTGGGGATTGAGCCGGGAATTCAGCTGGGATTTGAGTTGGGAATTGATCCGGGAATTCAGCTGTGATCCACGGCTCTGCACCGACCTGTGCCTTGGGAAATTGGTCACATCTGCTGAGGATCCCGGGATTTTCATGTGGGAATGGTGCCTCTCCTCAGGCTGGATCGCTCCTGGCAGGGGACAGATCCCAGGGCATCGTCCTGGTGCTTCTGCTGCTCCTGGGGAGTCCCAGCACATCCGGGAATCAATGATGGAACCAATGGGTGGATCCAACAGGACATCCAATGACGGAACCAATGAATGGATCCAACACCTGAATCCCATGATGAAACCAATGAATGGATCCCACATGTGAATCCAGTGATGGAACCAATG
>NC_031779.1:19235134-19235655 GCF_001522545.3 Parus major
ATGGAAGCTCCCGGCTCCCCATGGAAGCTCCCGGTTCTCGATGGAAGCTCCCGGCGCTGCTGTCACCGGGAATCACGGCCCAGCCCTAATCTGTCATTAGCGCATTCAGCACTAATTGCTGGCAGGGTGCCACGCGCCTATTTTCCCGTTTTAACAAAACATTTATGCATGGAAGATTTAATGCCAGGTATCAAGCATATCATTGTAAATTTACCACTAATTAAGCCTAATTAAAATAATTAAATGGCTGTGGAGTCACAACGTGAATGAAAATCACATTTCCTCTCGTGTGCTCGCCCCTCTCCTGGCTGGCCTCGCTCCGGCTTCCCAACACAAATATTTTCCCATTTGGATGCGGGAAGAGAGGAATTTGAGATCCCAACCACAACGCTGGGATTTGGGGGGAAGTTCTGCAATTCCAGGACCTCTGGAGATTTTCCTTTCTGGGGATGAAGGATGGACAATCTGACAAATCTGTTCCTCGGAGCTTCTGCATATTCATCACTGCTCGGATTTTTAAT
>NC_031779.1:19235736-19239041 GCF_001522545.3 Parus major
TGGGGTTGGGATGGGATCCAGGAGCTCCAGGGGATGCCCTGGCTGGAGCCTCCAGGAGTTCCAAGGGTCTCCTGGAAATCCAGGGGATGCTCTGGGCAAGGATTCCCAGAACTGCAAGGGAGGGAGGGAGGGAAGGAGGAGCCGTTCCTGTTCCCGTTCCCGTTCCCGGCTGTCGCTGTCCCCTGGGTGGTCCCAGCCCGGGCTCACAATGGCCTCAAAGCCCCTTTGTGTTCTGGCCGTGGTTTAGGCTCGGCTCATTCAAGGCCAGCCTGGCAAAGCTCCGATTAACCTTTGCTTTCCCAGGCACGGCCTCATTCTCCCTCTTGGCAGGGTCCTTCCCCCCAGGAAGGGCTGGGAATGGCCAGGAAGGGACCGGGAATGGCCGGGAAGGGCTGGGAATGGGCTGGGAAAGGGCTGGGAATGGCCAGGAAGGGGTTTGGTGCCGGCAGGGTGGCCCAATCCCAATCCCTGTGCCCTCTAATCCCAAATAAAGTCCCCAGAGCTCCTGGGCAGGGCACTGGGAAGAGATCCAGGCGTGTCCCACTACAGCAGGATTGGGATCTCCCGGGATCCAGCGGGGCAGAAAGAGCCACAGGTTTGACCCTGGCCCAGGTGGGGCAGGTGGGACAGGGGACCTGTGGGGTGACATCATCATCATCATCATCATCATCATCATCATCATCATCATCATCATCATCATCATCATCATCATCATCATCATCATCATCCTGCCATGACATCCTCTTCCTGTGACATAATTGTCCCACCATGACATAATCCTACACCGCATTATCCTCCTTCTGTGACATCATCACCCCCTGTGACGTCATCATCCCTCTGTGACATCATCATCCCTATGTGACATCATCCTCCCTCTGTGACATCATCCTCCTTCTGTGACATCATCACCCAGTGTGACATCATCATCCCTATGTGACATCATCCTCCCTCTGTGACATCATCCTCCTTCTGTGACATCATCACCCAGTGTGACATCATCATCCCCTATGTGACATCATCCTCCTTCTGTGACATCATCCTCCTTCTGTGACATCATCTTTCTGCTATGACATCATCCTGCCACAACATCATCCTTCTGCCATGATGTAATTCCGCACTGTGACATCATCGTCCTGTGACATCATCCTCCTGTGACATCATCCTCCTGCCAATGACGTCATCCTTGGCTTCCCATCCCCCATTTCCTGGGAATCACAATCTTCCCCAAGGGACACTGGCCCAGGTGTGCCCAGATGTGCTCAGATGTGTCTCAGCTGTGCCCAGATGTGCTCAGATGTGTCCCAGGTGTGTCCCAGGTGTGTCCCAGCTGTGCCCCAGGTGTGTCCCAGGTGTGTCCCAGCTGTGTCCCAGCTGTGCCCCCCACCCCCTCTCTGTCCTCGTGCCCCCCGTGCAGCTCCGGATGCTCCCCCTGGATCAAACCTTGCTTTTTCCACGGATTACCATTTTTTTTTCTGGGAATTGACCCCTTTTGCATTCCCAGATCCTCGGGCAAACAGAGCCGTTTGTCTCCGTGTTTGCTCACTTCATCCCAAATATTTGCCTGCCAAGCGAACGCCGTCTCCCGGGACCTGCTATTAATGGGATAATTAGGCAGCCGCTAATGAAAAGGATTCCTGGGAATTATGGCAGGATTTGTTTTGGCATTTGGAAGCTGGAGTGCTCCAATCTACCTGAGAGTTAATTAGTTAATTAGTGCTGGTGGAACACACCTGGAAAAGCAGGGCAGCCAAGGAAGCCTCCGGTTTATTTTCCAGGAGCCCGTGGAATGCGTTTTTCCATGGGATATTTGTGAAGGAAACAAAATCCTCTTTCTTTCGGCTTTCCACAGCTTGGGGGGAGTTTGGGATCTTCAGGAAATCCCGGGAATTTGGGGTGTCCCGATCCTTTCGGGGTTTCCCTGGTGTCACTTCGGGGGTTTGGCCGAGGGTGGTGGGAATGGCCGTGGATTTTCCGGATCTTTCCCGGTTATGTAATCCCTCCCCAGCTCCGGGTGCCGCCGCCGGTGACAAACCCCGCGTGGGGCTGGCCCCGCGCTGATTAATTAGGAAATTACATTTATATAACCCCTAATCCCCGGCTGGGAATTACATCCAGATTAGCCCCGAGCCCGAGAAAACCCCGGCTGGAACGAGTGCCCGGGCACACATCGGCAAATTGGGCCGAGCCAGGGAAAAACGGCCAAAATTCCGCTTTTTTGGGGGTTTTATTTCCCTTAATTCCCTCCTCCCACGGGGCCTCCCAGGGGTGAGAGCTCCGTGAGGCCGGAGCTGATTCCGGCTGAACGTGGCCTTCGGTTTTCCCAACAAAATTGCTTTTATCCTTCCCAACATGTGTTCCCAAAGATTACGGGGCTGTAATCCCACACGGCTTAACCGGGGGGGAGCTTCGGGAGAGCTCCGGGAACGGCGGGGCCGGGATTGGGAATCCTGGTGATTGAATTAGAAAGAACCTTAAGGGATAAAGGATCGGGAAGGAGGGATTGGAATGCCTGGGGGGATTTGGGGGAGCTGGGTTGATCACAACAAATCATTTGGGAAGGGTTTGTGTGGATTTGGGGTTGTTTGGGGGGTTTTTTTTGGCGGGTTGGTTGGAAAATAGGTCGTGGCTCCGGATTGATCCAGATCCGATCGTTCTAAAGGATGCCTTTTCCCTGTAATTACAGGGACAAATCCAGGAGGAAGCCTGGAGGCTTTGGGAATGCTCCATTAACGGTCAAAGAGCCCTGCCTGGCTTCCCTGCTCCAAGGGAATTTTGGGATAAATCCATCCTGGAAGGCACAGGGAGCATCCTTGGGAATGTCCATCAGGATGGGGTGAAATTCCTCATAGCTTTGGGATAGGCTGGAAAGCAAGGAAAGGACTCCAATCCTAGAAATTCCCTCTGCTCCAGGAAGTTTGGGATGATCCAGCGGGGCTGGAGCTGCACCCTCCTCATCCTGTGCTGGTGATGGGATCTGGCAGGAGCGGGACTAATTCCAGGTTTGGGATTTTCTGGAGGTGGAATTACAGATCCTGAGGATCCTGTTCTCTGGGATAACTTCTGCTGTTCTGGGATAATTCCCACTGTTCTGGGATAATTCCCGCTGTCCCTCCTGGGATAATTCCCGCTGTCCCTCCTGGGATAATTCCCGCTGTCCCAGGATAATTCCCGCTGTTCTGGGATAATTCCCACTGTCCCAGGATAATTCCTGCTGTCCCTCCTGGGATAATTCCCGCTGTCCCAGGATAATTCCCGCTGTCCTGCTCCTTAAGAGGATTGTGAGGATTAAATGAAATCATGAGACA
>NC_031779.1:19242556-19243400 GCF_001522545.3 Parus major
TTTTATTTTTTTTTTGCCCTGCCGGCAGAAAGCAAAACCAAGCCCCCGAAATCCAAATCCTCGCTGGGAATTGAGGAAGGTCTTAAGTAAACAGCGGGAACAAACGGGCTGTGTGAGGATCCGCAGGCTCCGGCAGCCGGCCCGGGGGGGTCCCTTTGTGCCGCCTCAATGGGGGCTAAACGCCCCCCGAGCCCCCCGAGCCCCCCGAGCCGGGGGCCGCGTCTCGCCCCTTTCAGATGCAAATTCCGGGGGTTTTTCCTTTATCCCGCTGCCGGCCGGGCTGAATAAAGCGGGGATGGCTGCGGGGATGGCGGGGGGTTCTCCCTGCGCAGATGGTGCCGAGCCCCCCCGGCCGGCCCCCCTCTCTTTGTGGGCCGCGATTCGTTTAAGGAGTCTGTTTGTTTCTGCTGATGAGGGCTGTTAATTTGCGCAGCGGTCTCATTAGGCCTAAACCACCAATTAATTTCTTTTGTTCTCATTAAACGGCTGATTCCGAAACATTTCGGCAGCCACGATGGATGGCTCCGAGCCGCAGCCCCGGCATCCTCCCCGCCGCTGCTGGCAGCGCTCCTGGAGCCCCAAATCCTCCCCAAAAATCCCTGGCACCGGCCCCGCCTCTGCCCTGGCTACCTCAGCATCCTCCCCACACCTGCCCTGGCCACCCCAAAACCTCCCCACACCTGCCCTGGCCACCCCAAACCCTCCCCAACAGCCCCAAACCCTCCCTGGCCACCCCAAATCCGCCCCCAACAGCCCCAGATTCTCCTCCAGCAGCCCCAAATCCTCCCTGGCTACCCCAAACCCTCCCTGGCCACCCCAAATCCTCCCTGGCTACCCCAAACCC
>NC_031779.1:19247235-19248283 GCF_001522545.3 Parus major
TTCCTGACTTTCAGCTTCCAGTGGCAGCTTGTTTCCTTTTCCGACCTGAAATCAGGAGTCAAACAGGCCAAAAAAAAAAAAAAAAATTTTTTTAAAATAATTATTATTTCTTTTTTAGGGATTTTTTCCTGTCTAATTCCGGCAGCAGCCGCGTGGACGTGGCCTTGACGGGGGTGGAGGAGCGGTTGGAATCGAGGACATTCCCAGCCAAAATAATTCCCCAATTCCACGATTTTAACCATTCCTGATAAGGGCTGCCCATCACAATTCCCGGGTATTTCACTCCTGGCATGCTCCCCACGCGATTTTACCCCACAATCCCTGGAGAGCTGCACCCCGAGAGGAAAAAAGGGGGGAAAAAAGGAGAGATTTGGTGGCGGTGGGATTTTTTTTTTTGAAGCCGCGTTTATCCCCCTCGTTAAAACCCAGCTGAAAACTTGCAGGGCTATAACCGAGCCCCACGGCCGCGTTTATTTACATTATAATCATCCCCGGCCTGCCAATTGTGTCAATTATTCTTTCCTCGGGGCGAGCCGAGGAATTCTTTGTTCCTCGCTGGTTTACAAAAGTGAAATATAGGTGAGGTTTCGGACCTTTTAATCCCCCGATGTAATTACTGCTCCCCGCGGGCTCGGCCGCGTTTCAGCGCCGCTGCCGGGCTCAGATTAGACACACAAAGTCCCTGCTCTCCATCAAAGGCTTCCTTATCTGCCCGAGACAGCCAAACAACAAACCAGCCCCAAATCTCGCCGGCCCCGCTGTTTATTTGGCCAGGCCCGAAATAAATAAATCGGCTGCAGCCAAACAGGCGCTTTTTTATTTTTGTTGTTTTTTTTCCCCTGAGAACGGGGGGCTCCGGTTGGGAATTTCCAGGAGCGTCAAGAGAGGGCCCGGGACTCCAGCGAGGCTTTTGAAGTGCTTTTTCCACGTTTTAGGAGCCCAAAATGAGGATGAAACTAAAATGACACGAAGAAATAATCCCCCATTCAGCCCTGAAAGGATTATTCTAATTACTTTGATTATTAAAGATCAGACAGATTTTTTTTTT
>NC_031779.1:19249488-19254589 GCF_001522545.3 Parus major
GGGGTGGGGACAGGCAGGATTTGGGGTGTTTGGGATGGGGACAGGCAGGATTTTGGGGTGTTTGGGGTGGGGACAGGCAGGATTTTGGGGTGTTTGGGGTGGGGACAGGCAGACTCTGGCTCATCACAGCCTGGAGCTGCTCTGTCCCCGTGTCCCCCGTGTGTCCCCAGGCCTGGGCCGGCTGTGGGATCGCAGGGATCGGATCCATGTGGGATCCTGGGGGACACTCCTGGATATTCCTTGTGCCCCTGTGAGGAGGGGGAACTCTGCTGCCCCCGCTCCTGCCGGGATCCCAGGATTCCGGGCTCTGGAATGTCCCGGGAGTCACCGGCTCCTCTGGGGCTTCGTAAATTCCATGAAAAATTTATAGGCAGGAAAAAAGGGAAAAAGGGAAAAAAAAACCCCACAAAACAAAACAAACCAAAACAAAGAAACCCAGCCCCAAAAGCAGCCGGGCTGTTCTCAGCTGAGCCTCTCCATAAATTCCCGGGATTGGAATCGCAGGGTGGTCCGGTGCGTGCCAGAGCCGCGATCCAAGGGGGAGGATCCCGGGAAAAGGGGAGGGGGAAGGCAGGGATGGGGCAGCTCCGGCCTCGGGAATTCCAGGCTGGGAACGCTCCCGGGAGATCCGGAGCCGCTTTTGGGAATTCCGGGTGGAGCTGGAGAGGCACCGGGGCCGCTCCAAAGGCTGGGAGTGCAGGGATTGCAGGGATTGCAGGGATTGCAGGGATTGCAGGGATTGCAGGGATCCAGCCCTGGGAATTCCAGCCCCTCCGGAGCTCCCTGGATCTCTCCAGGATAACAAGGAGCCTGTGTGATCCCAGTTTTTGTTTGGGGCTGGAGCTGGCTCCGGAGGGAAGTGTTGTGGAAAAGCCTTGGCTCCATCTGGGAGCTGTCAGGAAAAGGCTGAGCTCCATCTCACGCTGTTATGAAAAGCAGCATTTCAGCCTTCCAAACCCTCGCTTTTTTTGTTGTTTTCCTTCTTTCTTTCTCTCTTTTTAAATTTTTTTTCCCTTTTTTTAATTATTTTTTTCCCCCTTCCTAGGTAAATTCCAGCTGGGAACAACACTCCCCAGGAATTCCCCCGGAGGACGCTGGCTGTTCACCAACTCATCTTGTTTAAAAATAAAATAAAATAAAATAAAAATATAAAATAAAATAATAATATAAAATAAAATAAAAATATAAAATAAAATAAAATAAAATAAAATAAAATAAAATAAAATAAAAATAGGGTCATTATTCCCGTAGATCCCGCAGGAGGTGAGAGGGGGACAAGAGGTGCCCCCAAACCCATCCCGATCGTCCCAGCATTCCCAAATCCTGGATGGGCTTTTCCAGGCAGGAATCAGGCACTGATCACAGTGCTGGGGACAGAGGAGGGGATTTAGGGTGAATCCAAGCTCGGGGTGCAAGGGACCAGGTTTTTCCAGAGCCAGAAATCCCGGGAAAAGCGGGAATTCAGGAAAACAAGGAATCCCGGGAAAAGCGGGAATTCAGGAAAACAAGGAATCCCGGGAAAAGCGGGAATTGCGGGGAGGGATGATGGAAGGGCAGCCGGTCCCAGGGATCCGGGGCTCCGCAGGGTTGGGATTTTCCCTGCCGGGCTCTTTCGCTTCCTGCCGTGCCTTTGGGTGCTGACAAAATAAAATAAAATTCCTATTATATGTATTAATTATATTAATAAATATTATTAATAAATATTAATATATTGTAGCTGGGCGCCCGAGGGGAGCCTGGGGGTCCCTTCCCCTCCCCTGCCGGGCTCTCCCAGCACAGAATTCCTGGCAATTCCAGGCTTTCCGCGGTGCCAGCCGCTCCTGCCCTGCATCCCTCTCTCCCCGCTCCGGGAAGGGCTCCGTCTCCTGCCGGGAGCTCGGGAATGCCGCGGGGATCCGGGATCAGGAGCATTCCCAAATCCCGGGGAAGGAGCCAAGGATGGAGCCCCAGAGATGAGGATCCCAGGGCTGGGATCTTCTCCCATCGATCCCGGCCCCATCCCCGCTCCAGCGGCAGCGCGGCTCTCCCGTGCCCCCCGCCCTGCTCCCCGCTACCATGGAATTCCCTGGATCAGAGACACTTGGCTGGCGCTTGAGCTTCGGTACATTGACTTTTTATTCTTTTTTTTTTTTTTTTTTACTCTTTTTGGCCCTTTTTTAAAAAAAAAAAAAAAAGAAACAAACCAGCGGTAGTTATTAACAGCTGTACAGGTTCTGCTACATACTTTGGTGTGAAGTTGAGAGCCCGGCTCCGGGAGGCTCCGGGACACGCGATTCCTGCAATTCCTGCGATTCCTGCGATTCCTGCATTCCTCTCCTGGCGTTTCGGGGAGGAAAATCCCCCCTGGGAGCCTGGGGGTGACCCCACAGCCGGGGGGGCCCTGGAAGGCTCCCGGAGGAGCTGGGAAGGGGAGAGCTGCCCCCCAGATCCCAAAATCCGACCCCAAAGCGGCCCTGGAGGCTCCGGGGCTGGGTCAATCCGAGCCAGAGCGCCCCAAAACGCCTTTCCCTACAAAGAGCTGCAGGGAACTTCTCCTTCCTTGGATCGGCAGCGCCCCGAACTGACCCCGGTGTCCCACGGAGCCCCTCCCTCCCTCCCTCCCGCCGGAACATTCCCGCAATTCCAGCTCCGATTCCCGCAATCCCAGCTGTGGTTCCCGCAAGCTCCGAGCCCGCGAGCCCGCGCGCCGGGATGGGAACGGCCGGAGCGGCCAGGAGAGCTTCCCTGGGAGCGGCCACAGGGATGGGATGGATCCCTTGGGATGGGATGGGATGGATCCCTCGGGATGGGATGGATCCCTCGGGATGGAGCCCTTGGAATGGGATGGGATGGATCCCTCGGGATGGGATGGATCCCTTGGAATGGGATGGATCCCTCAGGATGGGATGGGATGGAGCCCTTGGAATGGGATGGATCCTGCAGAGGGATGACTGATCCCTCATTGGGATGGGATGGAGCCCCCAGGATGGGATGGAGCCCACAGAAGGATGGGATGGAACCCTCAGGATGGATTCCTCAGGATGGGATGGATCCCTCAATGGGATGGGATGGATCCTGCAGAGAGATGGATCCATCATTGGGATGGATCCCTCAGGAGAGGATGGGATGGAACCCTTGGGATGGATCCTGCAGAGGGATGGATCCCTCAATGGGATGGGATGGATCCCTCAATGGGATGGGATGGATCCCTCAATGGGATGGGATGGATCCCTCAATGGGATGGGATGGATCCCTCAATGGGATGGAATGGATCCCTCAATGGGATGGGATGGATCCCTCAATGGGATGGATCCCTCAGGATGGGATATGATGGATCCCTTGGGATGGGATGGGTCCGATGGGATGGGATGGATCCTGCAGAGGGATGGGATGGAATTCCAGGGAGGGCTGCAATTCCAGCTCCCACCTCTCCATCCTCTTCTCCAAACCCTTCTCCCCTCACTCAACCCTAAACATTTGCCATTTCCTCCTTGGGACCAGATCCAACTTGCCAAAAATAATCCTTAAAAATGCGGTATAAAAATCCTCTGCCGTGTGCTACGATACAGGCGAGCACTTCTGCTACACAAATACTTTTATTTTCCCCTTAGGTCTTTTTTTTTTGTTTTGTTTTGGTTTTTTTTGTCTTTTTTTTTGGGGTTTTGTTGTTGTTTTTTTTGTCCTTTTTGGAACCCTTTAGTACAAAAGGCCTGTGGGGGGAGGGAGTTGCTCCATAAAACCAGAAGACACAAGACCATAAAGCCCACAAGGACCACAAGCAGCCCCCCCACCACACACAAACCCTACTTGTTAGTAAACTTTTTGTTTCTTTTTTTTAAAAAAAAAAACTTGTAATTTTTTTCTTTTTTTTGTCTTTTTTTTTCTTTTTTTTTTTTTTTTTCTCCAAGGTTATCAATTCTAATTCTTTACTTTCATTTGAATACAAAACACATAAGTTTGCTATTATCTTTCGTGGCTCCCTGAGCTGAATTTTCTAAGCTTTCTTTGAAATCACTCCTCATTTGCTTCTGTCCGAAGACCAAGAAGGGCTTGCGTGGGCTTCCCCTTTTCTTCAAACATCCAAGCACGGGAAAAAAAAACCCAAAAAAAGAAAAAAAAACCCCAAAAAAACCCCCCAAAAAAACCGAAAAAAAAAATAAACTTGAGGATAAATCCATCTATAAAAAACAAACCCCAAGGTGGTTGTGTCGATGTCCCGTCAGTAGCCGAGGATCCCAGCGATTCCCCACCATCACTAACACACGACGCACGACAGGAGGAACAACTTTTCACCACTGGACATCTCTGCTCAGGATGGCAAAGTCCCCGTGGACGCTTCCGGAGGGAGGGGGAAGGAAAAGGGGGCGAAAAAAAAAAAAAATAGAACCCAAAAAAAAAATAAAAATAAAAATAAAACCAACCAAAAAAACCCCCAGAATAAAATTGCCACCACCAAAAACCATCAGTGGGATACAATTACAGCAGACAAAAATACACAACTAAGTGTACTGGGAGGGTTCCCCCCTTCCCACGCTATTTCCTAGTCCAGTATTTACATTTTTCACAAGTCTTATGCGGGATGCACAAAAAAAAACAAACAAACAAAAAAATAAAAGTCCCAATAAAAAAGGAGTCCTTTATAGTGCCACCAAAGCCAGACGGAAAGAACCGGAAAACAACAACAAAAAAAAATCAAAAGGAACCCCCAAAAAACCTTAAAACCAAATAAAAATCCTTTTTAGGGCTTCCGTGTGTGCCAGAGCTGCTGCAGATCTCCAAATAAATCCGGGTGTGGCGGTGCCGGGCGGAGCTGGGCCGGGCCCGGGGCCTCCCCTGGGCGTTCCCGGAGCGTTCCCGGAGCGTTCCCGAGGGCTGGAATTCCCAGGCTCAGTAGATGACCTCGTAGACCGTGGCCTTCTTGTCCCCAGAGCCCGTGACGATGTATTTGTCATCCGCAGAGATGTCGCAGCTCAGCACGGACGAGGATTCCTTGGACTGGGAAAAGCGGGAGGGGAGAGGATCCGTCAGGATGGGAGAGGATCCGTCGGGATGGGAGAGGATCCGTCGGGATGGGAGAGGATCCGTCGGGATGGGAGAGGATCCGTCGGGATGGGAGAGGATC
>NC_031779.1:19255249-19255769 GCF_001522545.3 Parus major
TGGGAGAGGATCCCTCGAGATTGGGAGAGGATCCATCAGACTGGGAGAGGACCCATCAGACTGGAATTCCAGGCTCTCCCTGGCAGCATCCATGTCGGGGGCACCACCCCATCCCACACCCCGACACCAGTCCGGCCGTCCCGAAGGATCTCCCCTCTCTCCAGGATGCTCTGGAATGGGAATGTGGGAGGAGCCCCTAGCCCTGCCGGCTGTCCCACCTGGAAGATGCTGGCTCCGTAGGGCGTCCTCCAGGCGTTGAGCAGGTTGTCCTTCCCGGTGCTCACAAACCACTTCCCTGCACCGGGAATTTGGGATCAGCAGCCGAACGCTGCCGGCGCCACCTCCCCGGACCCTTCCCTGGCCCCTCGGGCTCGTCTGACCCCAGAGATTTGGGAGAAATGGGAAAAGCTGGAGATTCCCTGGAGGGTCCTGCCCAGCCCCGCTCTGCTGGGACAATCCAAGTGCCGCTTCCCAAATCCCGCGGGGCCTCGTGGCCGTTTGCAGCCACAGCCAGGACGGG
>NC_031779.1:19261407-19264134 GCF_001522545.3 Parus major
GAGGATGTCCATGGACACCTGAGCTGGGAATGCTGTGAGGATGTCCATGGACACCTGAGCTGGGAATGCTGTGAGGATGTCCATGGACACCTGAGTGCCCTGGCTGCAGGAAAATGTTTTTGGCAGGAGGTTGTTTATGAAAACATCTGGGAAGAAAACCCACGTGGCCAGGAGTGGCACGGCTCATTGGGAATTCTGTCCCTGCTCCCAGCAGCCAAGCCCAGGCTGTGCTGGCATTCCCAGGAAAGCTCCAGAGCCCAGCAGCTCTCCCCCTGGCAGAGCTGGGAGTCTCATCCAGGAGGAGCCAACAACAGCCCCCATCCCAGCCCTGGAGCAGAAGGACATCCCCAAAACCTCCTGGAGATCCCACGTGAGCAGGACCGTGGGATTCACCGGGGGAATGTTGCCCTGGCTCGGAGCAGCATTCCCGGGAAACGCCGGCATTCCCGGGAAACGCGGTATTCCCGGGAAACGCGGCATTCCCGGGAAACGCCGGCATTCCCGGGAAACGCCGGCAGCACGGCCAGGAGGACGCCTGGTGCCGCTCCCGCATCCCAGCCCGCACATTCCCCCCATCCCTGCGAGCAGCGGGGTCTCTCCCCGCTCCCCAGCGCCGCTCCCCAGCCGTGCCCGCCTCTCTTCCCCGGCTGAAAGGGAGAAGCAAAGCAGTTCATGTTTCTCCTCGGTCCCCACTAAGCAGCTTTGGATAACACGGAGCTCTTTCTTCCCAGGCAGTCATGCTGAAAACCCTCGCAGCTCCCAGAGAATCATGTCAGGCATTTAGAGGCATCGATCCATTCAGCCCCGCTCCTGGCCTGCCGCCAAGGAACTAAATATTTTTTATTGCACAGGCAAAGGCTGGGGAAAATATGAATGACTAACGCTGATTATCGCACACATTAAACCTCCACGGGGAATAGCCCGGCTCGCAGTTTATGGATTGGGAAGCTGCCCGGCTCCGACGGCCCCCTGCCCGCCGGAGGAGCGGGTTAATGATGCCCAATTCCCCTCTGCCTCTCCCCCCCGGCCGAGCACTTCCCTTCCCCGCTCTCCAAAGGGCCGTTTGTGGGCTCGGAGCTGGCAGGAAATCGCTGCCAAAGCCGCAGCTCGGCCGGGTTTTGTCCTGGCAGCTTTTCACACGGAAGGCTGAGCTCGGGAGAGACCTCCGGGATCCTGGGCCGGTCCCGCCGTGCCACGGGGAGCTCAGGGCAGCGTCCAGGCCTCCCCTGCCCGTGTTCCACAGCCCTTTCCCTGCGGGAATTCCTGCCCCTGTCCCGTTTTCCCTGAGCACGGGGCTCGGCCCTGTTGTTCCATGAGCTCCTGCCACCCGCAGCATCCTCTCCATGGCTGCTCCCAGGGAACCCATCCCAAGGAGCTCTCCAAAATCCTGGGATTTCCCTGGTTGGGAACAGCTTGAGCTGCCAAGTCCTGCTCAATACCCATCCCAGATAAAGGGGGAGTGACTGGAAACGACCCCGAGCCCCCGAGGAGGGTCTGACCCTGCTCACTCAGCCCAAAAGATGGCATTTCCCGACCTTCTGCCACAGGCAGAGCGATTTCAATCACATTCCCAAGCCACCAGCAGCACGGGGAAGGTGACTCCGCTCATCCCAGCACATCCTCCAGGCAGGATGAGGGATTTTACTGCCTGGTTTATGGCTGAGTGAGCCGTGCCAAAGGCGGCCCTGCAGCTCCTCCCAGGCACCAGGTGGGTTTTTAAGGGGTAAATAAAAACCTGCAGAAAAGGGGGAGCAAAAGGAAGGAGTGGGACTTACTGCACTCGAGTCTCGCTCTTCAGGAGATGCCGGGGCACAGGGCAGGGCACAGCCAAAACAAAAACAGGGAAATAAAGCAAGTTAGCACGAGTCTCAAACCAGAAAAATAAACCCAGAACCTCCTGATCTTCACTCAAACCCTTAAACCCTTTCTGGGCTCTCTCCAGCTTTAAAATCTCCCTCCATCCCTCCCTCCCATCCAAGCCCTGCCCCTTTTTGTCCTTCCTGTGATTTCTCTGGCCAAGCACGGCTGGGAATGCCCTGAACCCGCTGCAGCAGGTCTGTCTGTCTGTCTGTCTGTCCCAGCAGCCAGCCCTGGGTGCCCAGCTCCACACCCAGGAGTGGACATTTCCCTGCAATCTCTGACAATCCATGCAGGAAAAGGAATGGAACTGGATCGCATTACCAATAGTTTTATCTCACTGCTTTGTTTTTTCCCAGCCCAAATCCCCCAGCGGAGCCCAAGAGCTCAGAGAGGCTGAGGGAACCTGCCCTGCCTGCAGGAAAGTTCCCAAATCCTGCCAGGACAATCCTGAACGCTGCTGGTTTGCACCTGGAATCACAAATCCACCCTCTAAATCCCTAAAAATGGGAAAACCCACCGAATTCCCGGGGACCCCTGCCCATGGGAAGGCTCTGGTGGTGATGGAGAGGAGGAGGAGGAGGGTGAAGGATGCTTTCCCATTAAGGCACGGCACAGGAATTGCAGCCAGGCTCCAAATGAGCGGCTTTTAGGGAATTCTGCATCCCTAAAAGTGCAATCCCCTGATCTGGATGCAGCTGACCCGAGGGATGGGGCGGTGGGACACGAGCCAAGCCGGGATCAGAGCGCTCCCCCAGCACCAGGGGGACCTGGAGCTGCCCCAGGGCTGGAGCCCCGCTGGAGCCGGGCTGGGAGAGCTGGGAATGTTCCCCTGGAGAAGGGAAGGATCCAGGGAGAGCTGGGAATGTT
>NC_031779.1:19269054-19272668 GCF_001522545.3 Parus major
CCTAAACCAGGGTGGGGTTATGGGATAAACCACAGCCACAGCCAGGATGGATTTATGGGAATAACCACAACCACAGCCAGGATGGATTTATGGGAATATCCACAGCCAGGATGGGGTTATGGGAGAGACCCCAAGTGCAGCATCCAAGGGATGGATCCCATGGGAACATCCCTGCTCAGCCCCACTGCTGCGCTGAGCACCGTCCCTCCCCACGGCTCACGGACATCCCTGTTTCCCATCCCTGGAATCGTCCGTGGCCAGCTCGGACAGGGCTTGGAGCACCCAGGGATAGCAGGAGCTCCTTCCAACCCCAAATATTCCATGGTTCCATGATCCCCCTCCACGAGCGATCCCGGGGGGCCTCAAGGTCTCTCCCAGCCCAAGCCATGGCACGATCCCAGGATCCCAGGATGATCCCAGGCTCCGGGCGGGAGCGGCTCACCGCAGTAGGCGAATTTGAGGGAGAGGACGCAGCTCTCGTGCAGGTGCAGCTGGTACTTGTCGGGTTTGGTGTGGTGCAGCACCTCCACGTTGCTGCTCTCCATGCCCACTGCCAGCCACTCGCCCGTGGGGCAGTATCCCAGAGAGAAGATCTGTGGGAAGCGGGAGACGGGGAGATCAGCGGGAATTCCCAGCCCCACCGCGAAACGTTGGGATGAGAGATCCTCCAGGAGCCTCCCAGCCCAGCGGTTCTGGGATCTGTGGCACTGCTGGAGCTGCTGGCCAGCAGCTGGAGCGGGTTTGGAGAGGCAGATCCATGGGTTTGGGTGGCTCCATCCCCTCCATGGGTATCGGAGGTTGTGAGGTCCCCCTTGGGATCGGGGTTCTGGAAGGCTCTTCTGGAGGAGGCAGGATCCCGATCCCTGATCCCACCCAGGGGCACCCAGAGAACCCCGCCACATCCTCAGCCATCCCATGGGAAGGAAGAGCTGCCTCCTCCTGCAAGGATGGAAAAGGAGGACGAGATCCAGGGAACCCCACGGCTCCAGCATTCCTGGGCCACACCGAAACCAGCGGGAACAGCCACGCTTGGAGCTCACAGGGCTTTTCCCAGCAGGAAAAGGCCGGTCCCGCAGTGGGACTCCGTGTTTTCCACGGGATGAATCCCCGTGCCGGGGCCGTACCTGGGAGGTGAAGTCGTGCTGCTGCAGCTGCCGCCCTTCCCGCAGGTCCCAGGATCGCACCGTGTTGTCCAGGCCCCCCGTCCACAGCTTCGTACCGTCATGGGAGATGTCTATGCAGCTGGCCCCGTCCGTGTGGCCTTGGAATTGCCTTGGGAGCGGGAAAAAAGGATGGAATTTTGCAAGGGGAGCGCTGGAAAAAGGGGCTCAGGCTACGTTTGTGTGGCTCACCCACACCAAACGTCCCTGGAAATCCATCCGGGAGCGTCCTGGCCAAGGACTGGGCTGGTTTGGGGACGAGCACCAGGAGATGGTGCAGCAGCACCAGAGGGTGCTCCTGGCACCACCCAGACAGGACGGTGCATTCCCCATCCCTGGAAGGTTTAAGGAAAGGTTGGAGAGGGCTTGGAGCATCCCGGGATGGTGGGAGGTGATTCTGCCCAAGGAAAAGAGGAAATGGGACCATGGTGGGAAAAAAGGAAATGGGATTATGATAGGAGAAGAGGAAATTGGACAGTGATGGGAAAAGGGGAAATGGGATCATGATGGGAGAAGAGGAAAGGGACCGTGATGGGACAAGAGGAAATGGGACCATGATGAGACAAGAGGAAATGGGACCATGATGGGAGAAAAAGAAAGAGATGGCAATGGGGTGGGGAAAGAGGAAAAGAGACATTGAGGGAGGGAAGAGGAAAAGAGACATTGACAAAAGGAAGAGGAAAAGGGACATTGTGGAGGAAGAAGAAAAGGAACACCGACAGGAGAAGACAAACAGGAACGTAATGGGGTACAAACACCCTTTAAGCTCCGTGCCACCCCCGATCCCCAAGGTCCCGCCGCCCCACCCGCGGCAGGGCCCGGCCGGGGGCTCACCTGACCAGGGTCTGGTTGTGCAGGTCCCAGACGGCAATGTTGCCGTCGCTGCAGCACGAGAAGCACACCTTGGCGTCGGGGCTGATGGCCAGCGCGTAGCAGGCGGGCGCCGACGACGTCAGCTCGGCCTTGATGCGTGGCGTGGGTGACGCCAGGTCCCAGATGGTCAAAGTGCTGGCCTCGCCCCCCACGATCAGCGTGCGGCCGTCCGGCAGCAGCTTGCAGGAGCGGATGTAGTTATCCCTGTTCTGGGGACACAGGGGACACTCAGGGGCCAGAGCCTGGAGCAGCGACGGGCTGGGGATGGGGAAAGGGGGTGGAGTGGGCAGAGGAAAAGGGGTGGGGAGCGGGAAGAGGAAAAGGGATGGGGAAAAAGGAAAAGGGATGTTGATGGGAAGAAGAGGGAAAGGAATGTTGATGGGGAAAGCACAACAGGGTGAGAAAAGAGGAAAAGGGACGTTGATGGGGAGAAGAAGAAGGATGTTGATGGGGAAAGAGGAAAAGGGATGTTGATGGGGAGAAGAAGAAGAAGGACGTTGATGAGGAAAGGGGACGTTGATGAGGAAAGGGGACGTTGATGAGGAAAGAGGGAAAGGGACATTTAAAGGGAGAAAAGAGCTAACAAGAAGAGGAAAAAGGCAGTAATGGAAGGCAGAGTTGGGAATGGAGAAGAGCAAGAGGTTGTTAAGGAGGGAAGAGGAAAGGGAGGACAAAGAGGGAGCACAGAGGGCGACGTGTGGCAGAGATGCTGCTGGGGAGAAGTCGATGGACAATGTCAGAGGTGGCTGAGGGCAGGGAGGGGAGGCAGCCCTCACCAGGCAGTCCAGCTGGGAGATGGGGCTCTTGCTGCCGGGCTGGCTGATGTCCCAGATCTTGACGCAGCCCTTGCCGCCGGTGTAGACGTGGCGGGTGGGGTTGCTGATGGTGACGGCGCACACCACCTCGCCGTGGCTCAGCGTGTTGATCTGCCGCGCGTGCCGCGGGATGCCGGGCCCCGCCAGCGCGTCGTGCGGGAACGGCACCGGCTGCATCTGCCCGTCCGCGCTCACGTGGAACGAGTAGGCCCTGCCGGGGTGGGAGAGGCGCCTCAGCTCCAGGGATGGGCTCGTGGGGCTGTCACGTCGTGTCTGCCACGACGCCGGCCCCGGGTGAAGCCCCCTCCTCGTCTCCCTCCCGGCAGCTCGTGCCCCCCAATCCCACAGAAATCCAAGCGGGGCTTACGGTTTCCCTCCGGGGATGGAGGCCAGGCTGGAGGGCAGGCCCGGGGCTCGCATGGGGGGGTGTGGGTCAAAGCCAACCTGCCAAGAGAAGTGTGGACATGGTGAGGCCAGACATGGGCCAGGAACGCCCCCAGCTCCCCACACATCACCCCCGGGGACACCGAGCAGCCCCCGCCCCACCCCTGCTGCTCAGAGATCATCGGTGTCCCCCTGGCAGGAACGGGAACCTGCCAAAGGTTTGGGGTCTGCCAGAAGCAGGTGGGACACACTCCCTGTCCCCGTGTCCATCCCAAGGCCCCAGGGACGGGATCAGCCACGTTGTGCCTGGCACCACCCAATCCCTACTCTAATGGCAATGGGAGGGGGCTGAGGAATGGGATGTGGGGCTGAGGAATGGGAT
>NC_031779.1:19278164-19281690 GCF_001522545.3 Parus major
AGCTGCAGGGGCTCCAGAAGCTGCAGGGGCAGAGGGGGCAGCAGGAGCTGCAGGAGCAGAGGGGGCAGCAAGAACTGCAGGGGCTCCAAAAGCTGCAGGAGCTGCAGGACTCCAGAAGCTGCAGGGGCTGCAGGGGCAGAGGGGGCAGCAGGGGCAGAGGGGGCAGCAGGAGCTGCAGGAGCTGCAGGGGCAGCAGGAGCTGCAGGAGCTGAAAGGGCAGAGGGGGCAGCAGGAGCTGCAGGAGCCTCATCAGCCGCAGTCCCCTCACCTCTGTGGTCCAGGTCGTGGTGGTTCTTCTCGTCCTTGACTGCCAGGTGTGCCTGGCTGCCGAGCGCGCCGAGCGCCAGCAGCCCCGAGCTGCTGCCGGTGACGGGCGGGATGCCGGGCGGCTGGAGCCCCGAGGGGTGCGGCGGCAGCTGGACCGGGGGCCCGTGGGCGGCGTGAGAGAGGTGCTGGGCCTGGAGCTGCTGCTGCTGCAATGAAAGCACCAGTGAGCCCCGGGGAACGGCCCTGGGCGCTCCCGGGAAGGGAAGGGACGGTGCCGGGGATGGACGCTCCCGGAGCGGCCCCGCAGGACGCCTGGAAGGAGAAGCTCTGTTAGCTCAGAGGTGCCCCAGGACGGGGGCCGGGATCTGGGCTCGCTCCCCGGGATGGACACGGCCGGTTTGGCTCTTCCAGAGGTAAAAGGGAAATAAAAACCCCCCGGGAATCCCACCCAAGAGGTGGAGACGCTCCATGGCTGGAGGGCAGCGGCCAAAGCGGTGGGAGAGAGGAAATTCCAGCCCCCAGGAGCCTCCCCCCGGGCAGCCCAGGACAGGGAAGCTCTGCTCATCTGCTCAGGAGCAGCTTCCAGGTGCTTCATGGCAAAGAGAGAATTCCACAAAATGTGCTGGATCCCAGGATCCTGCTGCTCCCAACCCCTTCTGACCCCTGGCACTGGATAAATCCTGCAGGGATCCTCTGTTCCCACCTCACCCCCACATTCCCGGAGCTGCAGCCCGGCCAGGATGGCAGAGGGCCCCCAGCTGCTCCCAGGGGATTTTTGGGAGTGAATCCCACCATCCCAGCACTCATCCAGCCATGGAGATTCACCACCCAACCCAGCTTAGCCGGGAAAAGCAGCCGTGGGGAGAGGAAGGGAAAAGCAGACCCATTCCCTACTTCAAACACAAAACCAGCTGAAATCCAAAGAGAAATCCAAGGAGCCGCTCCCCAGAGCCCCCCGGTCCAGCCAGGAGGGTCCTGGAGCTGCTGGTCCTGCCCGGGACCCTCCTGCCTGCACCCCCAGCCCCTCCAGCAGCTCCTGGGGAAGGCACGACGGGAATCACGGCTGGGGACACCCCTGGAGCGAGGGGACACCCCTGGAATGAGGGGGACACCCCTGGAACGAGGGGACACCCCTGGAGCGAGGGGGACACACCCCTGGAGCGAGGGGGACACACCCCTGGAGCGAGGGGGACACACCCCTGGAGCGAGGGGGACACACCCCTGGAGCGAGGGGGACACACCCCTGGAGCGAGGGGGACACACCCCTGGAGCGAGGGGGACACACCCCTGGGGGCCAGGCCACTCCAGACCCCACAAGCAGCCGGGATCAGGATTTACCCTCCGAGGGGCAGGGATGGACAGCAGGACCTGCTGGCACAAGGCCAGCCCAGAGGACACCCCAAAAGCAGCCCCAGGGATGGAGGGCTCATCCCTGTTCCCAAGGGATCCAGTAGGGAAATTTCCAGGTGCCTGGAGTGTCCCAGGCCAGGCTGGACAGGGCTGGGAGCACCTGGGACAGGGGGAGGTGTCCCTGCCATGGCAGGGGTGGCACTGGAGGGATTTACAGTCCCTTCAACCCAAACCATTGCAGGATTCCATGATAAGATTCCCCACCAAGTTTTGGGGAACAGCTCTGGCCCGTTCCCGGTGGAAGAAGCCGTGCTGGGCAGCAGAGGTGACATCCACGGACACAGCAGGACCCAGCTGGTCACCCAGCCCTGCCCGAGCTGCTCCCTCATCCCCGTGGGATGCAGAGGGAAATCCCCATCCAGAACAAGATTCCAGCAGGGAGCTGAAGGCAGAGACCGCATTCCCAGGCACAGGAGATCCACAGGACCTGCAGGAGACCCACAGGACCTGCAGGAGATCCACAGGAGATCCACAGGACCCGCAGGAGACCCACAGGAGATCCACAGGACCTGCAGGAGACCCACAGGAGATCCACAGGACCCGCAGGAGATCCACAGAACCCGCAGGAGATCCACAGAACCCGCAGGAGACCCACAGGAGACCCACAGGAGATCCGCAGGACCCGCAGGAGATCCACAGGAGATCCACGAGAGCAGCTCCGAGATCCCGGCTGGAGCAGCAGCCACACAGAGAAGGAAATCCATAAATCCCTGAGCCCTGAAGAAGCGGGAGCAGGGTGAGGAGACCCTCAGGATGGACATTCCGGAGTGTCCCCGAAGCAGGAGCGGAGCTGGGGCCGAGGGGCACACGGGCGGCTCCTCAGGGCCGGGATCAACCCTCCGGCACCAAAACAAACCCAACAGATCCTCGGCTCTTCCCGATCCCAACTTCACGGGGTTTCCACCCATCCGAGGGAGAGGCAGGGCTGGCCATGGTGTGGTCCCAGAGAACGGCCCCCAGCGCTTTTCCAGCAGCTCCAGCCCTTCCCACATTTCCTCTCCCGGGAGCTCTCCGTGGGTGCCCATCCCTGGAATACTCCAAGAGCCGGTGTTTTATCCTCAGCGACATCTGCACGCCGTAACTCATCCCAGCAGCTTTCCATCCCCTTCCCAGGGTGTCCTTGGGAATTCCAAGCCTGGAACAGCCCCAGGGGACAGCACAGCCCCAGCACCAGCGAGGCAGCAGCACCCAGGGGAGGAGAATCAGCGCTGCTCCAGAGGAGAACAAAAACTGGGATTTCTTCCTGGTTTTTAGGCTTCCAATGGATAAATCCATCCTGGGGCTCTGGGAGCTGCAGGAACCGAGGTCAGGACACATCCCTGGTGGCCCCAAAGATCTGCAGGTGCTGTGGGATTTGGGGAAGCGGAGAGCAGGATCCGTGTGGGATGTCCCGAAGGCTCCGTGTCCCGGGGGCTGCCGAGGGTGTGCCATCCCAGTGCCAGGAGAGGAGCCAGAGCCGAGGAGCCCATCCCGGGCCCGGGAATTCCCGTCACTCCGGAGCATCCCTCGGGAATAAGGTGCTGGAGGCTCCGTGGAGGGGGACAAAGTGCAGCTGGAGCTCGCAGGCGCTGTCTGCTGCGGGTGTCCTCTGCTGGGAAGGGCCCTTTGCTCCCATCCCTCATCCCAAGCCTGGAGAAGGGCTGAGCTGCCGGACGAGGTTCACTGCAGCTCTTGGGGAACCCCGGATCCCCCTGGACCAGGGGACAAGTGGCACACACCAGGCGAGGATTCAGAGCAGCTCTTGGGGAACCCTGAATCCCCCTGCTCAGGGGGACAAGCGGCACACACCAGGCGAGGATTTGGAGCAGCTCTTGGGGAACCCCGGATCCCCCTGGACCAGGGGACAAGC
>NC_031779.1:19283501-19284139 GCF_001522545.3 Parus major
AGCAGCTCCCGCTCCACCCCGAATCCGTCAGCAGCGTCCCCCCAGTGCCAGCCCCCGCTCCTGGGGCTCCCCCCAGCCCCTCCTCCAGGGATCCGGCCGATTCCCCACCCCCAGAACCGGCAGGAGCGCGACCCCACGGCTGCGAGAGCCGCGAAGCACGGCAGAAGGGAGGGAAGAGCGAGTCAAACACAGAGAGCTCCCGAGATCCGTGAAGCTGAGGAAGCGTGAATGGTTATTAAAAAATAAAAATAATTATCAGTGAGTGTTTCCTGGGGAAGGAAGCCAGAGGAGCTCTGGAGCCACCTGCCCGGGAGGTGGATCGGGAATTCCCACGTGCCGGGCTTTGCTGCAGGACCAAGACAGCGACAGCAATTAAAGAAATGATTAAAGTCGTTAATTTTCAATCAGAACCGCGGGAAAGGGTCAATGCACGGGACAACAACGCCGCCGAGGGCACGGCACATTCCACACCCGGCAGAGACAGGCCTGGCCTCAGGGGCTGCGGGAGGCTCCATCCCAAACACCCCCAGCCCCGCCGGGAACAGCCAATTGCAACCCTGGAGAGCCGGATCGGGGAGGATTTGGGGTCTGGGGACCGCCAGGAGTGTGGGATCGGGGAGGATTTGGGGTTTGGGGAC
>NC_031779.1:19285040-19286667 GCF_001522545.3 Parus major
GTTTTTGGGATGGCTGAGCACTGGGAGCCGCCCTGCCTGCCCTCCTGAGCGCAGGGCTGCCTCTGGACATGGTAAATGATAGGAATAAAAGGGGAATACACACGGTGAGAGGCAGATTGGGAAGTCCACGTACCCCGATGATAGCATTCAACTCCGTCATTGTCACTTGCTTGGCACGCTCAACAGCCTGGGCCACCTGCTGTTGGTGCTGTGGGGACACGGGGGCCGCGTCAGCCGCAGCCCAGGAGCCCCCCAGGCGGGGTCCCCCCTCTTTTGGGCCCTATTTTTCCCGGTTTTCCCCCATTTTTCGCCCTCTTTTGGGTGCAGCAGCCTGGGGGCAGCTCCCAGCTCCTCGGGGAGAAGGGGAAGCCGCTCACAGCCTTTTTGGGGGGCTCAGTGCTGAGCACAGCCCCTGCTCTGCCCATCCCAAGGGTTTTCCAGGCAGGATTTAAATCCCATTTCTCCACCCCAGGGACCCAGCAGTGCCCGTGGGGGAGTGGAAACCCCTGGGAGAAGCTGCACCCCTCGAGCAGGGCGTGGAGAAATCCTTACCTCTTGTGACAGAAAAGGCATGATCTGGGCTAAAATCGTGTTCAGTCTTTTAGCAATTTCTGTCTGAAAAAAGGGAAGAAGGAAAAGCAACGGTCAGCACCCAGCAACCTCCCACGAGGCTTCCCGGCAGCAGCGCTGCGTCCCCTGTCCCTTCCCAAAATCCCCTCCCTGTCCCCTGTCCCTTCCCAAAATCCCTCCTGTGCCTCCCCTCCCTGTCCCTCTCCTTCTGTCCCTTCCCAAAATCCCTTCTCTGTCCCCTCTCCCTTCCTAATATCTTCTCCCTGTCCCCTGTCCTTTCCCAAAATCTCTTCATTCTCTCTCCCTGTCCCTTCCCAAAGTTCCTTCCCAAAGTTCCTTCCCAAAATCTCCTCCTGTGCATCTTCTCCCTGTCCCTTCCCAAAATCCCCTCCTGTCCCTCTCTCCCTGCCCATGGAAGCAGCAGCAGCTCCCAGCAGAGCCCCCCAGGCTCTCCATCCCAGGGACACATCCCTGTTTTCCCAGGACCCCATTCCCACCACGGGATCAGCGTCCTGGAGCGGCCCCGGCCCTGCCACACCAGCCTGGGCTTGGAGGAAACACAGCCAGTGCCATCCCAGAGCAGCTGCCGCTCCCTGGAGGGGCTGGATCCCAGGAAATCCAGACTTTGGAGATCCTCTCCATCCCCCTCTCCATCCCCCTCTCCATTCCACTCCGTTCCCAGGGCTGTGGTGGGGATTTGGTTTCTCCCAGATGCTCCTGCCCTGCGCAGGGAGTGGGATCCCAAAATCCACCAGGGCCCTGCTCTGCTCCCTCCCCACGGGCACCATTCCCTCCGCCAGCCTCACATCCCTGTCCAGGAACAGCCTCCAATCCAATCCCAAAGGCCCCTCAGCCCAGGAGACACCGGGAAAATCCTGCCCTGCCCTGCCTGGAGCCCCCCAGAGCTCCGGCTCCTGCTCCAGGGGCTCCCCACAGAGCTGCAAACAAAGCCCATGGAACATTCCCGGCCATCCTCTTCCCCAGCAGCACCCCTGGTGACTGGGTTACACCTGGTGCTCTTCCCTGGAATTGGCTCTGTGGGAGCTTCCAGGGATCT
>NC_031779.1:19288807-19289104 GCF_001522545.3 Parus major
CAAAGCCCATGGAACATTCCCGGCCATCCTCTTCCCCAGCAGCACTCCCGGTGATTGGGTTACACCTGATGCTTTTCTTAGCAATTCCAGAGGCCGGGAGCGTGCTGGCACACCGTGCCAAGGCAGGGACGGCGGGAAGTGACCACGGCTTGGACTCAGGTACCCCGGCCACGGCCAAGCCACCGGGATCATCGCGGCCCCGAGCGTGAGGATGCGCGGATCCAGCGGGGCACCACGCAATCCTGGAATGGTTGGGTTGGGAAGGACTTCAAAGCTCGTCCAGTTCCACTCCCTGCA
>NC_031779.1:19289470-19297458 GCF_001522545.3 Parus major
CACTGTCAGGACACCTGGCCCTCGGGAGCCCTGTGTCACTGTCAGGACACCTGGCTCTGTGTCACTGTCAGGACACCTGGCTCTCGGGAGCCCTGTCCCCAGCAGCAGGCTCTGGCCAGCACCATCCTTTCAGCACCCAACGCTCACACAACAGCTCCGGCTGCCGAATCCCAGCGCAGCCCCGGGGCCACCTCCGTGCCCAGCCGCAGGAAAAGCTCCTTCCAGGCTCTTTGGCACCGCAGCTTTGATCAGATTATATTTAGCTGCGGCTCCATTAAAGATTTATTCCTGCAGCTCCAGCCATCGGGATGCGGCGAGCGCTGCTCTGGGAGCCCGGCCCCAGCAGCTCCCGGGTTCCAGAACAAATCCCATCCACGTCCGAGGGGAAAACGGCGCTGGCAGCACCTGCCCCCCTGGCTGCATTCCTGCGGATTCCAGGGGGCAGGAAGGGAAGGAGCTGGGTTTTCCCTGCCCAGGAGCACACGTGATGCTTCCACCCTTCAACACAAAACTTCCAAGCCAGACGTGAACCAAACTCCCCGTTCCACACAGACTTCCCACGCGGGATCCGCCGAGCACGGGGATATTGGATGTCCCAAATATTACATTTACAGCCATGAACACGAGACTCAATCCTCTTTTAAATATTTCCTCGCTTTCCCTTCTCCCATTCCCTGGCACGTTAAACTCCAGTTGTCCCCATCAAAACTTCAAGGGGAACACTGGGAATGGGGGAGAGCTCCGTGCCCAACACCTTCCCCTTCACAGGGCTCGTTCATCACCTCGCCCAGAGCCCCCGAGCTGCTCCTGCCGAGGAAAGCTCCGTTCCCACCGCGGGTTGCCATGGCAATCCCAGCTCCACATCCCCTTCCGCTGCCCTGCATCTTCCCTGGACCAGAAACGCCCAGAGAGGGGCACGGGGAGAGGCTCCCGACCACACCAGGAGCCAATCCCGGGATAGTCCCGCTCGTTAGAAAGGGCAAGGAGTGGGGAGAAGCTGAAATCCCGATGAATTCCCCCCTCGCTCCGCGGCCCTGCCAAGAGCCTGCCCAGAAGCTCCCGGCGTGGGGTTTCAGCGAAACCAGAGAAAACATCTGCACCGGTGATAAATCAACACCGGCAGCGCCTGGCCCCGGCTCAGGCTCCTGTCACCTGCTCTCAAAATGGCCAGAGCCAGCAGCAGCAGCAGCATCCCGAGCACTTGGGGACACCGGGAGCCGCTCCTGGCCCCGAGCGCTGCCCCACACCTCCCGTCCCACAGCTGGATGGGGCAGAGGGGGGTTAAAAATAACCCCACCACGTGTCAGTCATGGGAGAGGCTCAGAACTGACCCCAAATCTGGGAGGGCAGAGCTCTGGGGGTGGGGGGGACACCCAGGGCGGGTGGGGACGCTCCTTGTGGCAAAACGTCTGGGTTTGGATGGGCCCGAGGCTAACGGGGCTGCAGGGGTGTCCCAGCCCGGGGTGACAGCCCCAGGCAGAGCCCCCGTGGCACAGGACAGGACACAGACCCCTCCTGGGCATTCCTCAGCATCCCAAAAACCCTGCACAGGACAGCCCAAAAAACAACCCCAAACATCAACCCCGAACCTGCAGAGAACACCCTAAAACACACAGCACACCCCCCTCCATCTGTCCCCAGATTGAAAACATTCTCCGTGGGGAAGGGAAGCTCAGCAGGCCACGGCAGCTGGAGCCCCAGAACAGATTCTGGGCCACGGCAGCCCCAGCCCAGCCTGCCCTCACTCCTGGGCTCACCAGGACGGGGGGAAGGCGCAGAACGCTGCCCTCCCTCCTCCTGGAAAACCCCAAACCCACCATCTCCACCTCCTCCAATCCAGGAACCTCCAGAGGTGGAGCACCAGGGATTACCCCGGGCCCTGCACAGACACCTCACCACCAACCCCAGCCTTGCCCAGCGCTCCCGGAGCTCCGGCAGCCTGGGGAACGCCACCGTTCCCTGGGAAAGAACAACTCCATCCCTACACACACACACAGGGCACCCCTGAACCCTGCAAACGGGGCTGCAGGAGCACCAGCACCACAGGAGGAGCACCCCACAGCCTGAGATCCCCCAAACCCTCCTCCCTGGAACAGGAGGAGCACCCCACAGCCCCCAGACCCCCCAAACCCTCCTCTCCAGCACAGGAGGAGCACCCCACAGCCCCCAGATCCTCCCCAGTACAGAAAGAGCACCCCACAGCCCCCAAACCCTCCTCCCCAGCACAGGAGGAGCACCCCACAGCCCCCAGATCCCCCAAACCCTCCTCCCCAGCACAGGAGGAGGAGTAAATCACACGAGGCGTGAAGCACCAGCAGCATTTGTTGAAACCAGGATATTGTCTCTTTAAGCACATGAAAATCAGGCCCTTGAGCAGTGTGGTTCTCACTCGGGCGCACAATTATGGGTACTTTCAGCTGTCTACCACTATTTCAAGTGCTCTCTCCAAGCGGGCTGTCAATGGCATGTTGAAAGCTATTTGTGGCTGCTATCGTTATTAGCAAAGTGGAGAGCCTGGCTGATGAGAATTAAATTCAGGGCGGGGGTGTGGAGGGGCAGGACACAACCCCTCATTAGGGAATTACCACCAGCCACGGGGTAAAGCTGGCCCGGACCCCCCCAAAACTCAGCCGGGAGCCCCCCAAAATCCAAGATCCGAGAGAGAATTCCCCTCTGCCTCGGGAGCGCTGAGAGCGCGGCGCACAAATTACTCGGCTTGTGAAGTATTTAGCAAATTATTACCTGGCACTCCTTGCTAACGAGCGCGACAGAAAGGATATTGTGCTCCTGGAATATTCCAGAAAGGCACAGACAAAAAGCTGCCTCTCTTCCCCGGGAAGTGCTGGGGGGTTGAGGTTTGTTCCAAGCACAAGGCAGGAAAACAAGAAGCGCTTCTCTGGAGCGTTCTCAGCCATAACAAAAATCAGAGGCAGCACAAAGGTTGTGTCCTGCGAGGTGTCCCGTTTCCCCAAGCAAAATGAGTTTTCCTTTTGGAATGGTTATTGCCCTCGGCGATTATCCACGGAGATCTGCACAGAAACAATGCGCGGCCCACGGGGGAAGAGAAGTTTCTTTTGGAAAAATCAATTAAGCCGAACAAAAAAAAAAAAGGAAAAAAAAAAAAAAAGGGGAAAAAAAAAAAGTTTTGCCGGTGTTTCAAAAGAAAAAAAAAATTCCTGATTGGAGTCGGGTTTAGGAAAGCTGAGCCCGGGGAAGGAGGCGAGTTCAGCAGGAAGACTGATGTTAGGAACGAGTCACAGCAACCGACTGGGGAATCACTTCCTAAATATTCCTTTGCATATGGAGTTGTTTATGAAACTCCATTTTTTTCCTAACGAGAAACAAAACGAGAAGAAAGGCGGGGGGGGGAAAGGCCAAAAAAAAACCCACCACAAACCCCCCCCCAAAAAAAACCCAACCCCACACGCAGCCACATATGCACACACTTAATATTCAGCGTGGAAGAGATAATCTGTTATATAAGCCCACAGACAGACAATCCCCCTTTGCTTAAAGATGAAGTATCCATCAATGTTTGTCTGGAGCAGATGTAATCACAAGCAGTCAAGTCTGGAGGGCAGGACACTGCATGAATAATTCAAGCACTTCAGTCTACTTGATTGTGTGCAGATAAACACAAGTCAACCGCTAAACAGGTCAGCTGATAAACTTGTTTGTTCAGGACCAGCCACCCTCAGCCAGATGCCGGCAGGACCACGCCGCAATTAGCGGGATGCCTTGCGGGATGCCTGCCGGGGGGATGCTGCGCCAGGGATGCCTTCCAGGGGATGCTGCGGCCCCAAAAGGGGGGAAACCCTCCCCAAAACCCTCCCCGAAACCCTCCCCGCTCGCCCCATTTTCGCCTGGAAGCGCAGCCGGGCTGGCTTTGTTTGCTCCGCGCTGCTGTCAATTAAAAGAAGGAGCCGGCTCCGGCTTCCCCGGGCTCCAGCGGGCACGCAGCAGATGTCACCCCCGGGAAGGGCCCGGCCAGGCACGGGGTGCTGCTGGGAGCTCGCCTCCCGGGCTGCCGGGGCCGGGAAAGGCCGGCACGGGCAGGGACCGGCAATTCTGAGGCTCCTCGGCCACCCCCGAGCCCCCCGCGGCACAGGGAGGATGGAGCTGCTCTGTCCGCACCTCCCAAAGCTCATCCCGCGCTGCCGAACCTCGGGATGCACCCATGGACCGGTGGGAAAACACTCGGCATGGCCGGGGAACAGAATCTCCCACCAAGGGAATCAACCCAACGTCCTGGAGGAGGATTCCAACATCTCCCACCAAGGGAATCAACATCTCAGAGCACAATTCCAACATCTCCAGCAAGAGAATCAACCCAACATCTCAGAGCACAATTCCAGCATCTCCCAGCGAGGGAATCAACCCAACATCCCCGGAGGAGGATTCCAACATCTCCCACCAAGGGAATCAACTCAACATCCTGGGATGTCATTCCAGCATCTCCAAGAGCATCAACCCAACATCCCAGAGCACCATCCCAACATCTCCAGCAAGGGAATCAACTCAACATCCCAGGGTGTCATTCCAACATCTCCACCAAAGGAATCAACTCAACATCCCGGGGTACCATTCCAGCATCTCCGAGAGAATCAACCCAACCTCCCAGAGCACCATCCCAACATCTCCACTGAGAGAATCAACCCAACATCCCAGAGCACCATTCCAGCATCTCCAGCAAGGGAATCAACCCAACATCCTGGAGTGTCATTCCAGCATCTCCCAGGACCGAGAGGAGCCATCCAGCAGCCAGGTAGGAAGAGGCTGGGGAGAGGAGATCCTCTGCCCCAGGAGCCCGGGCTCCATCCCTCCAGGGTCCCTCCAGGGTCCCTCCAGGGTCCCTCCAGGGTCCCTCCAGGGTCCCTCCAGGGTCCCTCCAGGGTCCCTCCAGGGTCCCTCCAGGGTCCCTCCGGTGCTGCTGAGGTGGCCACAGGCTCTGTGTCCCTCTGGCCACCCCAAACCCATCCCCTCCTCACAGGAGGCCACCCTGGCCTGCCCCACAATCCCAAATTCCAGGCTGTTCCAAGGTCTGCCCCACAATCCCGAATTCCGGCCATTCCCGAGCACTGCAATCCCAAATCTCAAGCTGTTCCCAGCACCACAATCCCAAGTCCCATGCCATTCCAGGGCCTACCCCACAGTCCCAAATTCTGGGCTGTTCCCGGGCCTACCCTGCCATCCCGAATTCCAGGCCGTTCTCCATCACCACAATCCCGAATCCCGGGCAAATCTCCATCACAATCCCGAATCCTGGGCCATTCCAGGGCCCAGAACCATAATCCCAAATCCCAGACCGTTCTCCATCACAACCCCAAACCCCAGACTGTTCTCCATCACCACAATCTTGAATTCCAGACCGTTCTCCATCACCACAATCCTGAATCCCAGGCAATTCCCCATCACAATCCCGAATCCTGGGCCATTCTCAGGCCTACCCCACAATCCCAGGCCGTTCCCCATCACCACAATCCCGAATCCCAGACCGTTCCCCATCACAATCCCGACTCCCGTGCCGTTCCCCATCACAATCCCGACTCCCGTGCCGTTCCCCATCACAATCCCGACTCCCAGGCCGTTCCCCATCACAATCCCGACTCCCAGGCCGTTCCCCATCACAATCCCGACTCCCAGGCCGTTCCCCATCACAATCCTGACTCCCAGACTGTTCTCCATCACAATCCCGACTCCCGTGCCGTTCCCCAGCCCCGCGCCGGCCGCGCTCCCCGGGCTCGGGGTGCCCCGCCGCAGGACAGCCGGGCCCCGAGCGGGAAGCAGATATTTATAACAAACTGAAGACTAAGCAGGAATTATTTTGGCTGCCCCGTGACTCCGGAGGGAAGAGGAGAGGCGCGTTCCTGCTTTGCATCTCATCAGCGCCCGGCGAGGAGGGCGATGCCGCTATTAAACCAAAGCGCTCTGGAGTTGAATGGGGCTGATTTGCCAGCCCAGAAGTTGATGTCAACTTCTATCTGCCTTAAGTTCTTAATTAGAACTCCTTCTAAAACCAGTAAGCAGCAGCAGCACAAATAATCGGGTCTAATCTCAATAATAACTTTATTCCTTTAAGTTTTACCATCATGTGCGCAGCCTTTAGGCTCTTTACCGATAATCTTATCAAGGTAGCACACCACATTCTGCTGGGGCCTTCTCTATTTTTTCCTTCGGGCAAGTTACACATTACAGGAGACTGGAAGGGAGGGAGAAAACAAAACCCAAACCGACAAAACCCCGAGCAGCCCCAAACATTGCTTCACTTCCCAGATGCAAAGACAGCCCGGTGACGTTGAGCAACACACACGGGGAGCTCTGGAGATAATTCCCTGCTCGCTCTCACGCTCCGGGAGCAGGGGATGACCTTACAAACAGCCCTGTTGTACCCACAACACCAGCGGAGGCCGGCGCAGCCCCTATCGGTGTTTTCCAAGCCTTGGGAACGCGCTATTCCAGGTATTGACCTCCCCAGCACGGGAGGAGAGGCTGTTCTCACCTCTCTGCATAAACACCCTGCCTAAAAACCCAAATTCCTGGTGAATATCGACAAAATAAACCCAGCCAGTGCTATCGAGCCGCGGCTGCCAATTTAACAGCCGGGCCACGGGATCCCACCTGGAGCCACATCCCTGCCTCCAGCACTTATTCCCTATTTAGTGCAATCAGGGCCGATTTTACCTCAGGTGGAGGAAAAGGGCAACAGGAGATCAATCAATCACAACTTCCCCCCTCGAAATTACTCACCTGTTTGTGCATTTCAATATTCAAACCGTACGACATTTCGTAGTACTGGGGAAGGAGGGGGAAGAAAGAACAAAAAAAAAAAATTAGAAATAAATTCAATTAAAGACGAGAACCAAGGAGGATTTGAATTCAGTTCGCAGGAGGTATTTGCATAAGGTCATTACCAAAAAGCATCCTGGGCAAAAACTGGGCTTAAAGCACGGGTAGCCAAGGAAATTACACCTTATAATAAGCAGATGTTTATGGGTTTAACTGGCAGGCACTTAACGAGGGGACACTCCTTTTGACTCCTGTTTTCTCCTCCTAAGCTACTTAGAAAAACAAAGAGGTGCAGAGCTGGGTGACAGGCGTCTGCTCAGCCCTGGCAGAACAGGTACAGCCCGGAGTCTGGCCAAAAATCCAGCTTCTCACCGAGGGGGGGGAAGGTTTGTTCCCCCTCCAGGGAGCGGGGGAGCCCCGGGAAAGGGGGGCTGGATCCTGCCAAACCCCTCCGAACCCCCCGAGCCCACCCGGGTACCCGCCATGCAAATTTAGCTTTAAAAAAAGAGCGTTTCCAGCCAACAAAAGTGCCCGTTTCCCTCGGGAAGGATGGGGGGGAAAGCTGGGATGGCTCCCGGGTGGCCTCGGGGGCAGCAAGGGGGGGACCCCCAGCAGCACCAGGGTCCCCCCCCGAGCTCGGGGTCTCTGCTCCAGCCACCCCCCGACCCCTCGGCGGCCGCAGGAGCGCTTCAAAGGGGTTAACAGGAAACTTGGGATTGCGCTTCCAGCCGTCTGGAGCTCGGAGCGCCGGGCACCGCCGCCCCCCCGCGCCGGGGGTCCCCGGGCAGGCAGCGCCCGTGCCGGGGGGGGGTCCCCCGGTCCCCCCCGCTCGCAGGCTCGCAGCTAATGACATTTGCAGGCTGATCCGAAATCTGATTAAAGTCTCTCACCATAACGTAATGGCGCTGCATTTCGGTCTTCTCGTTCGCCAGCTTGTCATACTCCACTTTGAGGCTGGGGGGGAGAGCGCACGGTGAGACCCCGCGGAAAGTGGTGGCGGGAGCGGTGAGACCCCGCGGAAAGCGGGGGGGGCTCGGGGCGGGGGGGCGGCCGGGGGTCCCCTCCGGGCTCACCTGTGGTACTGGGCCTGCAGGAACTGGAACTCGTCCTTGATCCGGTCGCAGGACTCGGCCACGGTGAATTTGAAGCCCGGTTGGCCCGGCTGGTGCGGAGCCTGCGGGAAGAGCCCGCGGGGGTTACCG
>NC_031779.1:19301283-19303308 GCF_001522545.3 Parus major
GATGGGATCTTGGGCAGGGATTGTTCCCTGGCAGGGTGGGCAGGGGCTGGGATGGAATTCCCAGAGCAGCTGGGGCTGTCCCTGGATCCCTGGAATGTCCCAGGCCAGGCTGGAACCTGGGAGGATTCAAGGATTCTGTCCAGTCCTCACTCTGTTCCCACTGAGCTGGAAAATGTGGGAAAGGGGGTGATTCCCGTGGTGGGGCTGAGCCAGACTCTCTGTCCCAGGGACTTTCCAGGGCCAGACTCAGGGGACGTGAGGCCACGGGGAGAGGAACAGAAAGCGGCGATTTTGCACTGAAAATTCACTTTATTGCTCAAAATAGAAGCCATTAGCTGGGCTGTGCCCCTCCCCCCGTGGTACTTATGGACAAATTCTGATTTTTACTTAATGGTTTCCCTGAAAAGGTTGTAATTTTCTTCCCATTCCCATCGAGCCGCAGCTCCAGCGCTGTTGTGGTGAACTCCAACAGCCGAGGATGGCTCTCGTTAATTGATATTCCTCATGCTGGGACTGCACTGAAAGAGGAGATGTTTTATTTTAGCTTATTAAAACTCACCTGGTTGGGGAAAAAAAAAAAAATAAAAGAATCAAAAGAATGATTAGGGGTGAAAGGAAACGTTCTGGTTCATATTGATTTAAGGTCTGCTTAAATTGATATTTGCACATCCCAATTAGAAAGCCGTGATCTTTTCCCAGAACTTCTTCTTTTTCCGACTTGTGTTTTCTTTTTCTCAGGGATCTTAGGAAAAGCTGCGGTGGGAGAAGCTGCTGTCTCCTGTCCCAGCTGGACATCATGGGGACACCAGGGGGGACATCATGGGGACATCATGGGGACANCGTGGGGCCGCGCGCCGCTCACCGGCGCTCCGCCAATCACAGCGCGGAGCGGGCCGCCGCTCCAACGCTATTGGCCGGCGGGAGCGGCGCTGTCAATCAAAGCCACGCGGGGCCGCCGGCGCTCAGCCCCCGCCCGCCGCCCGCCCGCCATGGCGGCGTAATTAGCCCGGGCCGGCGCTTCCTCCAGCTCAAACAATCTGTCACCGCCGAGCCGGGCGGGCCGCGGCACCGCCGCGATCTCTGCGCCAACGCCAAGCCTCGCCGCTTTCTCGAGCAGAACCAAGCGCCGCCGTTTAAATAACAAACAGTTGGGCGAAACGCCCCGAAACACCGCCCCGAAACACCGCCCCGCTCCTGGTTCCCCGGCGCGGGGGTGCGAGCGCCCCGCTGACCCCCGGGCTGCGGGATGGGGGTGCCCCGGCCCCCCCCCGCCCGCCGCTAATTGGGCGCGTTCCGGTTGTTGACGTGACGAGCGCTGTCAGCGCCCGGCGCTGCTGATTGGCTGCCGCCGCCGGGCCACGCCCCTGCCCCACGTGGGGCGCGGCCGGAGCGCCGCAAAATGCGGTGCGGATAAACGCGGAGCGGAGTCACCCCCGCGCCCTTCCCGCCTCCTCCGCCATTCCCAGCTCTTCCTAATTCCCACATTCTGCCGCCTCTCGGCCTTTGGAGTTTGGCTTTTCCTCTGCCGAGGCAGCAGATCTTTGTGAATCCTCTGCACTGCATGGGGTGGAGTTGGAGGATCCACTGGGGTGACCATTGGGGTGGACATGAGGATGGACATGGGGTGTCCACCGGGATGGACATTGGGTGTCCATTGGAGCATCCATCAGGATGGACATTGGGTGTCAGTTGAGGTGTCCACTGGGATGGACATTGGGTGTCTATTGGAGCACCCATCAGGATGGACATTGGGTGTCCACTGGGATGTCCTTTGGGATGAACATTGTATGTCCATTGGAGCATCCATTGGGGTGTCCACCAGGATGGACATTGGGTGCCCATTGGGTGTCCATTGGGGAACCCATTGGGATGGGCATAGGGTGTCCATTGGAGCATCCATTGGGGTGTCCATTGGGGTGTCCATCAGATGGACATTGGGTGTCCATTGGGGTGTCCATTGGGATGAACATTGGGTGTCCATTGGAGCATCCATTGGGATGGACATTGGGGTGTCCATTGGGGTGT
>NC_031779.1:19305473-19314464 GCF_001522545.3 Parus major
GGGGACATGAGTGGGCACATCATGGGGACATCAGTGGGCACATCATGGGGACATCATGGGGACATCATAGGGACATGAGTGGGGACATCATGGGGACATCATGGGGACATCATGGGGACATCATGGGGACATCAGTGGGTACATGAGTGGGGACATCATGGGGACATCATGGGGACATCAGTGGGGACATCATGGGGACATCATGGGGACATCAGTGGGTACATGAGTGGGGACATCATGGGGGACATCATGGGGACATCAGTGGGGACATCAAGGGTGATGATCCCTCCCCGAGGATGTCACAGCCCCAAGGGTGACGATCCCTCCCGGGGGGTGTCACAACCCCAAGGGTGACAATCCCACCCCGGAGGTGTCACAGCCCCAAGGGTGGCTTTGCCCCCGTGTGTCCCCTTCCCGGTGCCCGTGAGGTGGCACAGCCGGGAAAGGAAGCTGGAGATGTTCCCTCCCCTCAGGGGGGGAAACCTCAGGCCCAGCTTCTGGCCGGGGGTGTTGTGACACTTGGTGACACCGTCCTGTCCCCGGCAGCCTTTCGGGGAACCGGCGGAGCTGCCCTTCCTTCCCCTTCCCGAAGCTCCCGTGCTCCACCAGCCCCGGTGCCCCCTCGGGGGTGTCCACAGCCCCCCCCAAACCCCCAGGAGGCGGCTGTGGGACACGAGGGAGGGAGAATCCCTCGGGAAAGCCTTCTGGAAGGATCTGAACACCCTCACGGCCACCCCGCGGGGACACCCCGATGTCCCCCGGCCGCTCCCCGGGGCGCTGCGGATGGCGGGGCGCACACGTGTGCGCACAGAGGCCACACACGCCCGCAGCCGCGTGTGTCCCTCGTGTCCCCTCCTTCGGGAGCCGCCCCAGAGGTGACTTTATCGCTGCCGGGGCGGTGCCAGCCCCGTCAGGTGTGTGTTTACACTGCAGGTGACACGATCTCGGCGCAGGGCAGGACCCTGCCTGCCAAATTCCCCTCGGCTTTATCCGAGCGGGGATTTCGGGGCGGGGAGGGAGGCGGGGGAGCGCTCGGGAATGAGCGAGCCCGGAGATTCGGTTCTGCGGGGAGCTGGATCCGCTCCGGGCGGGGAGCTCTGCCAGCCCCGCTGGGCTCCGGACAGCGCTCAGCCCCGAGCCCCTCCGGCCGCGGGGCTGCGCCGGGCTGGCCACGGGAATCCGCGGGCAGCGGCACCGGGAGAACCGGGGAGAACCGGGGAGAACCGGGAGAACCGGCGAGAACAGGGGAGAACTGGGGAGAATCGGGAGAACCGGGGAGAACTGGGGAGAACCGGGGAGAACTGGGGAGAACTGGGGAGAACTGGGGAGAACCGGGAGAACCGGCGAGAACCGGGAGAACCGGCGAGAACAGGGGAGAACTGGGGAGAATCGGGAGAACTGGGGAGAACTGGGGAGAACCGGGAGAACCAGCGAGAACAGGGGAGAACAGGGGAGAACCGGGGAGAACCGGGAGAACCGGGGAGAACAGGGGAGAACCAGGGAGAATCGGGAGAACCGGGGAGAACCGGGGAGAACCGGGAACACTGGGGAGCACAGGGAGAACCGGGGAGCGCTGAGGAGCACCGGGATGGGGCTGGAGCAGCGCGTTGTGACCGCAGATGTCCCTGCAGAGGGAGGGGCTGGATGAGATCTTTGCCGTCCCTTCCAGACCCTTCCGGGCCCGGTGAGGTTTCCCGGCGGCTCCGGGAGCCGCTGTTGCCACAACAGGCCCCGGTTACCGCGGCCTTTCACCGGCGGAGCTCCCCTGACCTCGCCCTCAGCCCGGCCCAGCCCGGAGCCTCCCGCCGCTGCCGGGGGGGGCCCGGGGGGCAGCGCCCCGCCTTGGGACCCCCCAAAACCCCACCGAGCCCCGGCGAGGCTCCCGGCACCAACAGCAGCACCTCTCCCACCGCGTGTCCCCCTGGGCTGGGGCTGGGGGTGCGGAGTGGACAGGGGGAGCCCCCGGAGCCTCGCGGCAGCAGAGACGGCTCCAAAGAGCTGGAATTGTTCTGGCCGGGAAGTTGGGACAGCGGGAAGGAGGATCCTGGGTTGGGTCCAGCCCCAGCAGCTCCAGGTTGGGCTGGAAGGGAGCTCACAGCTGATGCAGTGACACCTCTGCCATGGGCAGGGAAAACTCCCTGGAAAACCTGTCCTTGGACACTGCCAGGGGTGGGAATGTCCCACATTAAATCACATTAAAGGACATTAAATCCCAGGAACATCCCCCTCCTGCCCCGTGGCTGGAGCCAGGTCACTCTGGGATCCTTATGGATGGTCCTGGGTTCTCCTGGGTGTTCCCGGGTGCTCCTGGGTGTTCCTGGATATTCCTGGATGCTCCTGGATGTTCCCGGGTGCTCCTGGGTGTTCCTGGATATTCCTGGATACTCCTGGAAGCTCCTGGATGTTCCTGGGTGTTTCTGGATGTTCCCGGGTGCTCCTGGGTGTTCCCGAGTGCTCCTGGATACTCCTGGATGTTCCTGGATGTTCCCGGGTGTTGTCCCGTGCCCGCCACCCCCGGATCCCAGCCCCGATCCCTCGGGCTCACCTGCCCTCCCCTCCCGGGGCAAACAGCTCAGCCCCGGCTGCTGCTGAGCGCTGTCTAATTATAGATATTATATTGCAAATGGCTTTTGGGCCTGCTAATGGTATTACTGGTGTTATTCTTCTACTTGTTAATTATAACCAATTTGTTTGGGATGCCTTCCCAGTTTTCGGCTGTAATTGCTCTCCCCATTCCCTGATGGCTGTGACTCAGCAGAAACTCCGCAGTTTCGCTCAGGGATGAGGTTTCTCTCTGTCTCTCCTGCCAAGCGTGGCTGCAGACGCTGCCTGAGCTGCGTGGCTACTGCTCCCAGCCCAACGGTGGCCACGGGAGGGGCCGGTACCCACGCGGGGCCGGGATCACGGCAGCCCCGCATCCCCCGAGCGCCCGGGCTCGGGTTTGGGATGCTCTGGAGGAGCCGGTACCCACGCGGGGCCGGGATCACGGCAGCCCCGCATCCCCCGAGCGCCCGGGCTCGGCTTTGGGATGCTCTGGAGGAGCCGGCTCAGGGCTGTGACCCGTGAAACATCCCAGGATCCCGCCTGTGAAATCCCAGCGGCCAAAGGCTTCTCCCGGGCGAAGGGGGGAGGATATTAAAGGGATTGTTTTCTTTTTCTTATTGCTAAATTCTTAAGAAGTTTGCTCTTCTCCTCTGGCCGGCATTAACTGCAGATAAGTTATTTGGAAAGCGAGTATTTCGGCAGAACAGCCGCTCAAGTAGCCTAATACACACATTAGAGTCTATTTGCACTTAAAAGAAGTGGGAGGTATTAAATCAGCCCCTGGCCAGATAGGCATTGTATAAACAAGAGCTGTTAACTCCTACTTGATAGCGATGATAGCGAGGGAAAGCAAAACAGCCCCGCAGTGTCACCACCGGCCTGACACCGCTCCTTGTAGGTCTGGGCAGAGAGAGAAAACAAACCCCTGGGAGCTCCTGCCTGCGGGAGGGCTGTGGGATGATCCCAAAGCCTCTCCCGGCCCGGCAGCGGCTCCCACCCCCGCGGGGGACACGCTCGTGGACCCGCGGAGGCCACCAGGAGATGGGGACAGGTCCTGGGAGTGGGGGGGTTTCCATCCTGGATCCCGCTCCGGCCGTGCGCGGGGCTGGGGGGAGGCTGCTGCCGAGGTATTAATGAAATTTATGAGTCAGAGCCAGCAAAAGAAACTGTTTTCAGCTGACTTCACTCACCACTTCCTCTCCTCGCCTTCGCCTCTCCCGGCAGCCCACTTATCCCGGGCTGGAGCCGTGCCCACCGCCCCTGCCCGGGGCCGCTGCCGGGAGCGGCCGGAGCGCCCGGCCCCGCTCCCTCCCTCAGCCACTCCAGCACTCTCGAGCTGTTCTCTGCGGCTAATCAAATGTCAAAATCAAATGTCAAAACAAGCTGCCCCTGGGATTTGGAGAGCTTTTAAGCAGGAAGACGCTCCTCACCGGGAGCGGCCTGAGCTCAGCGCTGCTCCCGGGAGATGCGGGGCTCTTTGGGGTCTCTCCTTTGGGGGATTGTGGAGCTGACAGCACTGATCCCATGGCTCACCCAAAGGCAGCACTGATGGGGCTGGGGCTGCTTCCATCCATCCATCCATCCATCCATCCATCCATCCATCCATCCATGGATTCATCCATCAATCCATCCATCCATCCATCCATCCATCCATCCATGGATTCATCCATCCATCCTTTATCCATCCGGGCAGCCCCAACATCCCCATCCTTGTGCCCCATTCCTCGGCTCTCTGGTGACCAAACCTCAGGCCGCAGCCTCATCCTCCCTTCCCACCCCAAACCCTCCCCGAGCTCTGCCTTTCCTGCTCTGCCGGATCTCCCTCCCAAAGCTCCCCCCGAGCCCCCCCGGTGCCAGGGGCTGTGCCGGGATGGGACAGGCGGCGGCTTTGTCCCCGCGGGACGGGGAGAGCGCTGCGGGTTTGTTCTGGGACAATGAATGGATTTCAGTGTTTGACCAACTCCGCGGGGAATGCCAGGCCCGGGGGCTGGGCAGCAGGGCTGGCACTTGTCAGCTCGGGTTCCTGCGGGAGGGAGCGGGCTGCTGTCCCCTCTGTCCCCTCTGTCCCTCTGTCCCTCAGTCCCCTCTCTCCGGAGGGGCCGTTCTGGGAAGAACTCGTGGCCAAGGAAGATCCAGCAGTCCCTGATATTTGTTATCCAGCCGGGAATTTCGGGCAGGGTTCCACGCTCCGGAGAGAGCCCGGGCTGCGCCGGGAGCGGATCCGGGAGGATCGCGGGGATCGCTCTGGAGCAATCCCTGAGGAGCCGGGCCTGGGAGGCAGCCGGGAGTTTTCCATGGGGGTCCAGCACAGGCACTTCCCTGCTCCTGTGTTCGGCGTGGGGCACGGCTCAGCCCAGCCTGGAGTGGGGATTCCCAGGGGAAAAGGCGAGGGAATTGCAGCCCTGCATCCCAAACAAGCGGAGAGGGCCGGGCCGGGAGCTACCGGGTGATGCTTGAGGAGCGGCCCCGAGAGAAGGGCCCAGCCCAGCTCCCGGTGAATCATCCCGGGCACGGAGGAAGGGCAGCAGCTGCCTTCCCCTGCGGGCTTTGGGAGCAGCTCTTGAGGAGTCAGGGCTTTCCAGCCCCTGTGAAATCACAGGATCAGGGAATTCCGAATGGTTTGGGTTGAAAGGGACATGAAAGCTCGTCCCATCCCAGCCCTGCCATGGCAGGGACACCTCCCACCATCCCAGGATGCTCCAAACCCCATCCAACCCGGCCTTGGGCACTGCCAGGGATCCAGGGACAGCCCCAGCTGCTCTGGGAATTCCATCCCAGCCCCTTCCCACCCTGCCAGGGAGCAATTCCTGCCCAATTCCCCACCTCACGTGCCTGGGCTGTGCTCCCACAGCTCCAGCCCCTCTGCCCCTCATCCCGGTGCTCCAGGGCTGGAATGCGGGTTTGGGGGGCACCACCCAGCACCGGGGGTGATTGCTGCTCCGCTCGGGGCCGGGACAGACGAGGGAGCTGCGGGAGGTTCTGGATCTGCGGGAGCTGCGAGAGCTGCGGGAGCTGCAGGAGCTGCGGGAGCTGCGGGAGCTGTGGGATCTGCGGGATCTGTGGGAGCTGCGGGATCTGCGGGAGCTGCAGGAGCTGTGGGATCTGCAGGAGCTGCGGGATCTGCGGGAGCTGCAGGAGCTGTGGGATCTGCAGGAGCTGCGGGAGCTGCGGGAGCTGCGGGAGCTGCAGGAGCTGTGGGATCTGAGGGAGCTGCGGGATCTGCAGGATCTGCGGGATCTGGAGGAGCTGCCTGCGGGCCGGGGCTCCAGGGCAGCCGCGGATAACCCGGCTCATTCCGGCTGCTCTGCTCTCCCAGCCCAGCCGGGTGCGACGTCCCCGGCTCTGCTCCGCTTGTGCAACGAGCCCGGGGCTGAGCCGGGAGCCAAACCCACGCTCCTGACCCGGCCACAGCTCGCCCACGGCGGGCACAGGCTGAGACACGCTCCGCTCCGAGCTTCCCGGTGCTGCCCTGCGCAGAGAGCACGGGAATGCATCCACGGGGCTGCTCCGCTCTGGGAACCTCTGATCCCGGCCCTGTGGCTGCACGGGGCGGATCCAGCTCTGTTTCGTGGAATCCCAGGATGGTTTGGAATCCGGGAAACTTTAAAGGTGATCCCATCGCACCCCTGCCATGGACAGGGACACCTTCCACTGTCCCAGGCTGCTCCAAGCCCCGACCAACCTGGCCTGGGACATTCCAGGGATGGGCAGTCACAGCATGGGCTGGTGGAAGGGGTCCCTGGAAGGCCCTTGAAGGTCCCTTCCCACCCAAACCATCCCGGGATTCTGGGATTCCAAGGGAATTCCGAGGGATCCCGTCTCCTCCCCCGTGCCGGGGTGGCCGCTCCGAGGGCTGTGTGTGTCACGTCACCCTCGTGCTGTGGCACCATCAGCTCGGTACCCCCGGTTCCAGCTCACGGAGGGGCTTCGGAGCCCAACCTCCACCGTCCCCAAACCCAAGGGAAAGGACAAAGCCCAAATGATGCCCCCGGAGCAGGAGAAATTCCTGCTTGGATGGCGAACATTCCTATTTCTCGCTTTAGAAGAGAGCAGTGAGAGCTGCCCGAGGCAGCATTTAGCAGGAGTGCCTGCCAAGGGGCACCAGACAGCCCCAAATAAACCCAAAATCAGTGGGATCACGGCCCTGCTGTTCCACCTTTGGATGGAGGTGTGGAGCTCCGAGTGACCCCCAGAGCCCTGAGGAGCCCTCCTGGGTCCCTTTCAGCTCCTTCATTATCCCAGGCAGCCTCGGAAAATCCTTCCCAGACGATGCTCTGGAGGAATCCGGCCTGGCCATCAGAGAGGCCGTGTTCCCGCGCTGTTATTTTATTAAATCATTAAAAGACACTTCTTTAATAGCTCCAAAAATATCTCTTTTTTTTTTTTTTTATGTGGCTGGGGCTGCTCCCACCTGGAACCGGCACAAATCCTCCCGCAGGTTCAAAGCTGTCTGCCTTCTACCGCTCCGCCGGGAATTGGGGATAATTGGGACGAGCGCGTTCAAAGGAGCCGGAGCTCGGCGGGGCTGACCCCGCTCGGTGCCTCCCGCAGAGCCCGAGCCACCGGCACCGGTGCCGCGGTCCCGGGGGACAATTCACGGCCCAAAGCCCGAAGCCAGCACGGCCCCGAGCCCGCAGCCTGCCCGGACACGCTGCGAGGAGATGAAAGCTCCTGCTCGGCAGCGGGGAAATGCGAACGCCCCTGGAAGGAGCTGTTAATTGTTAAACCTCAGCATTTCGGGACAATCGTCCCCGGAACGGCTGGAGCGGCTCCAAGCGGGCCCAGAGCTCCCCGGGAATGGGATCCGCCAGGGGAGGATGCGAGGATGTGGAGGGGAACTGGAGAGGTGGGAGAGGAAAAGGGCCCTGGGGACAGCTCTGGTGGCCACGGCTCAACCCCCACGGGGAGCCCACGGAAAGGGAGAGCCCCTGATGGAGCGGGAGAGGCTGGAGCTGCTCCTGGGAAAGGCTGATCCCGTCGGGAATGGCCCCGGGGATGGCACGGAGGCTCCAGCACCTCCTCCCGTGCCCAGGGCTGTTCCCAGCTCGTTGTCACCGAGGCCGTCGCTGCCCCGGGGCTTTGAGGTTCCAGCGGGAGCTGCTCCCTCCCTCCCTCCCCGCCCTCCCGGGGCTGAGCTCCGCTGCTCCTGCCCCAAAAGGGGAGGGACAGCTGGTCCGACCCGGCCAGAAGGAACCCCAAACTCCCCCTGAGCCACACACCCCAAAAGGGGAGCCCCGGCCCCGCCGCCCCCGTGGGCACCGGGAGGTCCCTGCGTGAGGAACACGTTCCAGAACAGCGGGATATTTTTTTTTCCTGGTTTTGGGAAGACAGAGACCCCCCCGGGCGGAGAGCGGCTCCTTCAGAGCCGGGTTTCAACAACCAGGAACTCGTGTGTGTCTTGGACTGGGATCCAGCGCGGCTGGGGCCATGTGCAAGATGTAATTTAAGCTCCAGCTCCGGGCCCAAATGTTCTCCAAGTGCGGAGGTTTTGGCACCGAGGGTTTGGTTTGGTCCCAGCTTTCATGGCAAATTGAATAATCACAGGAGGGGGAGGAACGGGGAGAGAGCAAGAGAGAGAAGAAAAAAAAACCCAAAAAACCCCAACAACTCTCGACAGTTCTTCCAAAAGTGGAAAGAACCAAAACACATTTTGGCTTGCTCAGCCCTGAGCCGGAGTTATTTCCCTCTAGATCTGGAGCAGCTTTTCCAACAACCTTTTTCAATTTAGCTTTTTATTAAAATCGAGCCGTGCCCTGGCAGATCCTCGGGGCTCTGCCTCCTGCCACGGCCGTGCCCGGCGCTGCGGCTCCCGCTAGTGCTGCTGGCACCCCAACAAACATTCCCCATCCGGGGGAGCAGCTGCCCGGCCAGAGAGCCCCGGGCACGGCTTTCAATCACCTGCTGCTGCTGCTGCTCTGACTCGCTGGCCTGCTCCGTCTTTTAATTATTCCCACGTTTAGGCTTTGCTGCGGCTTACGGGATTTTTCCCCTCGAACGCCTGTTTTTCCTGACAATTAGCCCTGCTGGCTGGAAAAGCTCGGGTCGAGGCTTGGACACGGAGCTCAGCACCAAAATCCAAAAGCTCCCTCCTGCCTGCAGGAGCTCGGTGCTGGGAGCAGCCCTGGATCAGGAACAGGATGGGGACCAGCCTGGGCTCAGCTGGGAGGGGATGGAGTGGCCTGGGGTGGTGGGAGATGTCCCTGGGCTCAGCTGGGAGGGGATGGAGCAGTTTGGGGTGGTGGGAGATGTCCCTGGGCTCAGCTGGGAGGGGATGGAGCAGTTTGGGGTGGTGGGAGATGTTCCTGAGCTCAGTTTGGAGGGGCTGGAGCAGTCTGGAGCAGTGGGAGATGTCCCTGCCCTGGCTGGGGTGACACCAGATGATTTTCAGCTCCCATCTGATCCCATCCCATCCCATCCCATCCCATCCCATCCCATCCCATCCCATCC
>NC_031779.1:19315640-19318501 GCF_001522545.3 Parus major
GATGGGATCCCACTGAGGGAGAGGGGCTGCAGGTTGTGCTGCCCCAGGAAAGACTCCTGGAATGGGACATTAAATGTGGCAGGGACACCTCCCACTGTCCCAGGCTGCTCCAAGCCCCGTCCAGCCCGGCCTGGGACATTCCAGGGATGGAACAGCCGCCACCTCTCCAGACAGCTCCTCCCAGCAGCTCGGTCCGGGTGTGTCCCACAGCAGGAGAGGGCGGGAGCGGTGCAGAGGGGGAAGTGACACCAGGGGAAGGATTCAACTTTCCTGGGAACAGGGATGGACCCTGGCCCTGCCCTGACACCGCCTCTGCCCCTGCAGGGGAGCCCAGAGAACCGAGTGTCCGGAGTGTCTGGAGTGTCCAGAGTGTCCAGAGTGTCTGGAGTGTCTGCCAGGCTCTGCCTGGGGCCAGAGCATCCCAGAACATCCCAAAGCATTCTGGAACATCCCAGAACATCCCAGAAAGTCCTGAAGCATCCCAGAGCATCCCAGAGCATCCCAGAACATCCCAGAGCATCTCAGAACATCCCAGAACATCCCAGAGCACCCCAGAGCACCCCGGAGCCGTTGGCTGTGGGGGAAGATCCCGGAGGAGCTGCCGTGTGTGTTTGATGTGGTTTAAATAAACCCCAATCGCTCTCTGGTGTTTTAAAAAGACTTTTTCCAACATTTGGGAATAACGCAGGAGAAGCAGAGTTCCCTCCCAAAACTCCTCCCAGGATCCTGATAAAATCCACTTTAATCCACCACGAGAAGGCTCCGGGAGGGAGAGACGTCACCCAGACAGGTGGGATGGTGGAACAAATCCAATCAATAAATCAATAAATCAATAAATCAATAAATCAATAAATGCAATCATTCATGAGAGGGAAGAATTTGCATTCCCGACTTTTCCATGACACCTGCTCGGTTGTTTTTTCTTAGGGTTTTTGTTTTGGTTTTTTGTGGGTTTTATTTTTCCCCCCAAGCAGATTTATTTTGTTTCCTGAGGCTCCGGAGAACCCAGGGATCCGGGACTGGGGCCGTTATCGAGGGACACTTCCAAAGGCTGTGGAATGTCAGGGAACTGAGCGCTCCATTAAGATTTCCCTGTGAAATTGAGCGCCTTTATTGCCTTAAATGAGAGTTACAGCCCAACGCCGGCCCCGAGCAAATCCGCAGCCCAGGGCTGCTCCCGGTGCCCGGAATTGTGGGAATACGGGGCTCCAGGCAGGGGGATCCCGGGATAGAGGACAAATCCTGCTCCTGGTTCGCATTCCAGCTTCTCACTGGGATTTCTGGGATGGCTCCCAAGTTCCCCCATGGACGGCGGCNCCTTCCAGATCCCCCAGGGATGGACATCCCTGGAATGAGGGGATCCCACCCCTGCCCGGGAGCGGGACAGAGGGATGTGGGAGATGGGATGGGGCCGGCTGCAGGATGGGGGGACAGGGAGAGGTCCCAGGAAGGGGCCAGGGACACGTGTCAGGTGAATCCAGGTGGGATCCCGGGTTCTGGACAGGATTCCCTGTCAGGAGTCCCAGGTTCTGGACAGGATTCCCTGTCAGGGATCCCGGGTTCTGGAGAGGATTTCCTCTCAGGGATCCCGGGTTCTGGACAGGATTCCCTGTCAGGGATCCCGGGTTCTGGACAGGATTCCCTGTCAGGAGTCCCAGGTTCTGGACAGGATTCCCTGTCAGGGATCCCAGGTTCTGGAGAGGATTTCCTCTCAGGGATCCCGGGTTCTGGACAGGATTCCCTGTCAGGGATCCCGGGTTCTGGACAGGATTCCCTGTCAGGAGTCCCAGGTTCTGGATACCGGTCCCAGCTCCCAGACAGGAGCTCCATGTCCCGGTTTGGGGTCCCAAGTCCCAGACACGAGCTCCATGTCCCGGTTTGGGGTCCCAGCGTGGATTTATTTCCCGGTGTCCGGGAGCCCACGGGCACCACAAACCCCGCCTGGAGCAGAGCCCAGCGCGGCCCCAGCCCCCAGCCCGGGGGTCCCTCAATGTTTCCTCAGCTCAGCGGGTGACAAAACGCCAGGAGGAAAAGCTGGAAGTGAGGACGGGGAGCTTTCCTTGTCCGGGAAGCGCTGGCAGGGCGGGGGAAGCGCTCTGAGCTCTGCCTGTCTCCCGCGGAATAAGCTCGGCTTTCGTGGGCTCGGGACCTGCAAGGCGCAGCTGACAACAAAGATGTTCCACTAAACCTAACACGAGAGGGAAACAGCTCCAGCGCACAGCCAGTAATTAGAATCTAATTAATTTGCATTTCACAGGAGAGGCAGAGATGTCAGAGGCAAGGAAGAAAAACCCCTCCTCGCCGAGATGAAAGGGCTGGAGGAGGAGAGCGAGGGGGAGACTCGGAGCGCTCCCCGCGCCGGGAGCCGGGCGGGATGAGCGGGATTAAACGGGAGCAGGTGGGAAGATGACAGCTCTGGGAGCTGCGGCCAGCAGAGGTGTCTGCGGGTCAGCGGAATGGCGCTGCCAACATCCAAACTGCGACTTTTCCCGGGGAGCAGCATCCCCGCGCCTCCCTCCCGCTGCCGGGGGGAGAGGAAGACAAAAGGTGCCGGTGTGGGGTCGGGACCGCGGGGAGGAGCAGCCCCGGGCCCGGCAGCTCCTTCCCGAAAGGGATCCTCGCCGTGTGCTCCTGCCGCTGCTCCCACCCCGGCTCCTCGCGCTGCTCCCGAGAGGAGAAACATCCCGAGCTGCGGAACATCAAGGGAAGATTTACAGCTTCTTTCCATAATGATGACACCACGAGGGAGATTTCGCTGTCAGAGCTGCTGGCGCAGCCACGGGAGCCCTGGGGGAGAAAAACAACCCTCACAGCCCGGAGTGCTCCGTGATTGTCATCCTTGTCCTATCCCTGTATCCCTG
>NC_031779.1:19318776-19326068 GCF_001522545.3 Parus major
TCCCTGTCCCATCCCTGTATCCCTGTCCCATCCCTGCCCCATCCCTGTGTCCCTGTCCCTCCATCCCCTGTCTCCAGTCCAGCTCCTGAGCCCTTTCAGGCCCTGGAGAGGCTCTGAGCTCTCCCTGGATCCTTCTCCTCCCCAGGGAAACATTCCCAGATCTCTAAAATTTTGGGATTTTGGGAAGGAGAAGCAGTTGTTGTTCCTGGGATCCCCTGGTTGGAGCCAGCAGCATCCAGCCCAGCCCAGCCAGGGAGGAGAGAGCAGCAGCCTCATTTTCTTCCCCCTCCCTGCTGGAACTTCCTGAACCTTCTCCCTGGGCACATCGCTGTGGCTGCCACGGCCCCGGTGCCACCCTGGGGACGCACATCTGGCACATCTGGCACATCTGGCACATCTGGCACACCCGCACCGGGAGGGGCGGCCACGCGGGGCCGTCCCCGGAACCGGGGCAGCGCCGGATGCAAACGAAACCCAAATGCAGCCAAAGGGGGATGCAAAGCGATGCAAATGGGGAGAGACTGCGGGCCCGGGTGGGGCCGGGGGACACGGGGACAGCGGGGACACGGGGACATGGGGACACGTGCCCGGGCAGAGCCATTCCAGATCCCAGAGCCCGGGCAGGGCCATTCCAGCTCCCAGAGGAACCATTCCAGTTCCCAGAGGCCGGGCAGGGCCATTCCAGCTCCCAGAGCCCGCTCCAAGGTCGTTTTCCCTTTTTTCCTGCCGATGCTTTGCCCTCCAATCGCGGCGCGTTTGCAGCACCAAATCAGCTCTGCAAACACGCCGAGGGGGGATTTATTTTTCTTGAAAGCAAAATAACTAAACAGCACATCAGAGGGAAGGCATTTAACTCAGTCGGCTCCTTTCTTTTGTTGGGAATCAAAGCGATGATGATTTGAGCAGGTTTCTCCCAGGCGTCCCACCCGGGCGCTGGGAAACGTGCGGCAGACGCGGCCGGAGCTCCGCCGGCTGCGGGGTTTGGGGTGCTCGGGGACAGGAGAGGAGGCTCCCGCTGCTCCTGCCGGTCCCAGGGGGGTGGCAGGCACACGGCTGGCCGGGCACAGGGGGGCCGCACGTCCTGGCACGGGGGAGGGAGGGATGGGAGCGATGCCGGGAGTGGGAATATCCCGATGGGAGCAGCGTTTGGATGGCTCCCTCCTTCCTTTCCTCTCCAGGCAAAACAAACCAAGGCCAGCCCAGCCCCCTCCCAGCGCAGCTTTTCAGCCCCCTCTGCCCCATCCCAATCCCCGGGCGCGGGATCCAGCTGGAATTGGCCGTGGGATGAGGTTGTGAGGCCCGGAGCCGCTGGAAGCCGGGGCCTGTGCGGCTCCCGGGAGCTCCTCTCCCCATGGAGAGCCCGGTGGGATCCGGCTGGAGCCCCCTGCCCTGAGGGGCTCCGTGCCCGGGGGGCGATCCCACCTTGCCAGCCCTGGGAAAAAGAGCCCACGGAGCTCTTGGAAACGCCACAATCCAAAAAACCGTGCAGATGTGGTGCTCGGGGACACGGTTGAGGGGTGGCCACGGCAGTGCTGGGCTCAGTGATCCTTGGAGGGCTTTTCCAGCCTTTAACCATTCCAGGATTCCGGGATTCGGATGGGGAGGCGCGGCTCGCTGCGGCTCTGGCCGCTGGCTCCTGGCCAGGGAAGGGGACACGGGGACAGGGCCGAGCGTGGGGACAGGACAGGGCCAGGCATCACCTCCAGGATGTGCCGCGCTCCAAAGCAGCTCCCCAGAAAGTTGTCAGAGCCGGCAGCTGGAAAAGACGCCGGAAAAATCCCAGTGCCAGTCCTGGCCCGGCTCCAGCGCCGTCCTTCAGGGCCATTTGCAAACAAACCAGGCGAGATGAAAGATTGATGCCCGGCTCGCCCGGCAGCAGATCCAGCCCCTCCCCTGGGATTTGTGGCTCGGATAATTCATCGTTCCCACCTCACTTGTCACCGCCGCGCTCCGGAGCAATCAGGGGTGAGAATTCCGGGAGGTTCCCAACTCGCCGCTGTGATTCGCCTGCAGATTTGTCACTTCACTAAAGACCCAAATTACACCCGTTTAGGAGCCGGCTCCGCTGCTCGAACCTGCGCGAGCTCCTGCCGGGATTAGGGATTCGCGGCGGTAATTATGGAAATGGGGATGTGCAGACGGAGAACTGGCAGCAGGAGCGGTGCTGAAACGTCTATTTATAGTTCAGGGGGAAGAAAATAAAGCTCGCCTTCTCCAGGCAGACAGATGGGCTGGGCGGCAGACGGCTCCAGGGGGAGAGGAGAAGGGGAAGGGGCGGGAGCATCCCGGGAGCTCGCAGGGCCGGGGGTTTGGGGTCGGGAACCTCGGGGGCATCCCGTTCCCTCAGTGCCCACCCTGGACGGGCCGGGTGAGGAGCAGCGCTGCTCTGTTCTGCCCCAAATGCAGCAGCACTCCTCTGTTCTGCTCCGTTCTGCCCCAAATGCAGCAGCCCCGGGCTGTGGGAAGGCGGCCGGGACAGGGAACTCCTGGTGGGTTTGTGGGGAGCTGTCCCCGAGCTCTGGGGCACCTCAACCACCCCCTGCTCAGGGCAGCCTGAGGGGGTTCAGCAGCTCTTGGGCTGCCCTGGAGCTCCCAGGGAGGATATCGGGATGTCCTGGAGGTGTGGGACACCCTGAATCCATGTCCTGGAGATCCAGGACACCCTGAATCCATGTCCTGGAGATCCGGGACACCCTGAATCCATGTCCTGGAGATCCGGGACACCCTGAATCCATGTCCTGGAGATCCAGGACACCCTGAACCCGCAGCACCTCCATCACCCCTGCTCGGGGGCAGTCGGCAGCCCAAGGGAAGTGTCCCCAGCCCTCGGGCTGTCCCACGGCCCCGAGCCATGGGCTGAGCATTCCCGGCTCCTCGGACACCGCTGCTGCCGGCCGAATCCTCCATCCCGTCCGGAAAAACCAGAGGAGCCACCGGGGCTCAGCAGAGCCCCCCAGAGCCATCCCTGGCTCCCCATTCCCGGCTCCCAGCAGGATCAGGAGCCCGTGCTGGATTCCAGGGGCTGTCTGGGGGCTCCGGGGGGCGTTTGGAGCAGGAGGATTTATCCAAACCCTCCGCAGCCCTGCGAGGAGGGGATAAATGAGGGTTCCCTCCCCCATTCCCACCGCGCCGAGGTTTCTCCCAGCCTTTCCCTTGCACGGAGCGAGGACGAGAGCCCCGGCGCCCCGGGGATTGTGCTGAGCTCACAGGGCTGGAACAGAGATTAAAACCCATCCCACCCCTGCATCCTTCCCCCATCCCAGGCTCCTCCCAGCCCCATCCAAGCCGGCCTTGGACGCTCCGGGGATCCAGGGAAAACCTCTACAGGGAGGAATTCCTTCCCTGGATCTCACCACATCGATCCCTCCTTCCAGCACGGCCCCCGGCAGGACGGGGAATTGCTGAGCTCCCGGCTGCCAACGAGGATTTGTGGCGTTCAATAAATATTATTAGAAAAGCGCAAGATAATAATTATGTCAATTAGAGGATGGGTAATTGGGCCTGCAGAAGAAAAGTGCTTTTCTCCCTAATTGCTGAGGCCATGTGCCTGTGATTGCATGTGTGGCTTCCAAAAATAAAAGGGCAGCCAGCAAGTGGGAAAAGCACTTTTTTGTTTTCCCATCCAATTGCGGGGATGGACTGGGGGGAGGGAAGAGCAGCCACTGGTGCACCCCTGGTGGTCCAGGAGGGAGGGGGAGAAGGGACCCAAAACTGGGGGGAGAGGGGATCCAGAGCTGGGGGGAGAGGGGATCCAGAACTGGGGGGAGAGGGGATCCAGAACTGGGGGGAGAAGGGACCCAAAACTGTGGGGAGAAGGGATCCAGAACTGAGGGAAGAAGGGACCCAAAACCAGGGGGGAAAGAGACCCAGAACTGTGGGGAGAAGGGATCCAGAACTGGGGGTGAGGGGATCCAGAACTGGGGGGGAGACAGGATCCAGAACTGGGGCACAGGGGCTCCCAGCACAATTCTGGGAATTGCAGGGCACGAGGAGCTCTGTGCCCTCTCCAGCAAACATTCCCATGGGGAAGGGGAGCCAGAATTCCCTCTGAATTAAACCCTCCTGAGGCTCCAACTGGAGCTCCAGCAGAGACTTTGATGCCACCCAGGCGTCAAACCCGTTTTCCTCCCACTGCCAGCCCCTTTCCCAACAGCCAAATCCGCCCCCAAATATGCATTTGGCTTTAGCATATTCCCATATTCTGGAAATCCATCGTGAACACCGGGCCAGCCCTGGAGGGCAGGAGGGGGAAGGGCTGTAAGCAAAGCAGGCACATTCATTTCAAACACCAGCTAAAAAAAAAAAGAAATAGAAAAAAAAGAAATATTAATTTTAATTTTCTTTTGGCTGCCTGGGGGCCGCTGGAACATATGCACAGACAAGTTATGCAGAATTCCTGCATGGAAATGGGCTGGCTGGCTCCTCCGGCTTTATCAGCTCATCCAGAAAAATCTGTGAGGCTCTTCCCTTGCTGGAGGGCTGTCCTGCAGTGCCACCGGTGCGAGGGCAGCAGAGCCCGAGGCTGGGCTGAGCCCCAGAGCTTCCTCCTGCTCCCCATCCCAGGCTGATTCCCCCCGGTGCTCCCACCTGGCAATTCCCAACACTCCTCCACCCGCAGGTGCCACATCCCTGGAAAAGCTCCAGGCCAGGCTGGACAGCGCTTGGAGCAGCCTGGGCTGGTGGAAGATGTCCCTGCCTGTGACCTCGGAGTGTCCCTTCCAACCCAGAGCGCCCCAGGGCTCTGAGATCTCCTCTTGGATGGGCAAATCCTGAGGGGGTTCCAGGCTTCATCCCGGGCCATGGAATGGCCCCACACCCAGCCTGACGCTGCCCGGAGCAGATGGGAACCCCACACCCAGAAACCCCAGAGTTTTCCACCAGTTCTGGGAAATATCCACAAAAATCCAGCCCTGGAGAAATCCAACCGCAACCACGGCAGGAAACCAGGGATAAAGCAAAGCCCCAGCTGGTGCTTCAGCCTCCAAACCCATGGGTTTGAGCCACTTCCAGAAGCCAAAGGTCTCTCCCAGCCTCTTGGATCGACACACCGGGATGTGTTATCCCAACCACTGTTTTTCCTTGCATAATCTCCATTATTTATGGTCGTGAGCTCCTAATTGTGCCAGTTATCTGATAAGGGAGGGGGAAAGGGCGGGGCAGGGAGTTTTTGGCAGGGCACGGCAATGCCGGGCATCAGCTGCTGCTTCTGGAAAGTTTTCCCAGTGGGAGATGGGAACCGGGAACACCCTTGGATTCACCGCAATGAGAACTTCTGAGATGGAGATTGCAAGGATGAACCAGATCCACAACTCAGGTTCTTCCATTATCCCCTCTCTGGACTATTTCCATGTGGAATTGAACGAGCATGGAAAAAATGCAGCTTTTTTAATCATCTCCTGAGCTTCCTTTCCATGCTGACGTTGTTGCCATCCCGGGAGCATCCCGGCAGCTCCAGCAGCGCTCCCTGGTACCCAACCAGGCCCGTTTCAACCCCAAGGGGGGGGATTTAGGTGGGATTTTGGGAAGAAATTCCTCCCTGTGAGGGAGGCGAGGCTTTTCAGGGAAGCTCTGGCTGCCCCTGGATCCCTGGAATGTCCAAGGCCAGGTTGGACAGGACTTGGAGGATCCATGGAATCCCTGCCATGGGCTGAGCCATTCCAGGATTCTGTGGTTCTATTTTGAGGCCAAACCTCCCATTTCCTGCTCTGAGTGCTCGGGGCAGGAAGAGCCCTGGGAGCATCTCCCGCCGGTGCCGTGACTCCGGAGCGGTGACAGTGCAGGGACAGCGGCTCAGGGGACACCGGGGCGGGGCTGACCCTTGGGAAATGGGCTGGGATGAGCCCGGGGTGGCCAGGGACCCCTCAGATCCCCTCAGGCCGCGGTCACTGCCGCCCCTGGCGCACAGGGCCCGCGTTGTGCGCGATTCCCATCCAGAGTCTCACCCAGGGATAAAATTAGCAAAGGAACCCCGTTCCCAGGAGGCTCGTTAAATCAATCCAACACACGTCAGGCAGGCCCAGCACAACGCGGGGCTCAGATAAAATTAGAACCGGTCCCCCCGGCTGGGTTGATATCAGCGCCGCGGCTCGGGATTGGCAGGCGCTTGTGCATAATTTATCAATTACAAACAATTTAATTCATCCAGAATAATGAGCGGCGGGGCAGCTCTGGATGAGTTGAGTGACAATGTGGGGGTGAAGGCCGGGGTGGAGAACCCACCCCAAACCGGGTTATTCCAGAGCCTGGGAAGGGCAGGGCACCATGGGGGGCTCTCTTGGGATGGTCCCAGCTCTGCAGCTCCCCAAAATGTTTGGATTTTCCTGCTGTGGGTGAAGACACAGATGGGCCACAAGGCCAAGAACGTCAAAAAGAGATCCAAGGCTTTTCCAGCAGCCCCTGGAGCCGAGAATTCCCAGCGCTCCCGGCCCTATCTCGCCGGCCCAGCAAGGGAAACTCGAGGAGGTTAAGGGGAGGTTATTTCAAAGAACAAAAGTGATAAAAATCAAAAGCCTTTCTGCCGCTGAGAGGAGCCTTCAGAAGGTTGGGAAGCGTTTCCTTCCTGCTGCCCTCTTTTGTTCCCCTGCCCATCGCCCCCGGGCCGGGCTCGCTGGTTCTCACCGGGAACAATGGGAAGGGCTCCGGGAGAGGGCAGCGGGAGCCGCACGCCAGGATGAGACCCCTTGGAAAGGCCTTCCTCCCTCTCCATTCCCCGCTCCCGAGCACCGGGATCTGCGCCCCGGCTTTCCTGCCGCCTCCCGCGGATATTAAAGCCAAGAAGTTAAGTGGTGCGTAATTATGGCATTGTAGTCGCTAATTATAATCCCACAATGAGATCAGGGCTGTGCAGGGACGGCCGCAAGGAGATGAGGGTTTGGAGCAGGCTCAGTCCTGAACCCTTGGAATTCCGCGTTGGAGCCAGGAGAAGTCGCAGGGAGGGTTCAGGGAAAGGGAGAGGCGGATAAACCCCAACCCCATCAACCTCCTCCCAACCCCAGTGCCCAGGGATCGGCTTCGTGGAGCCTCTGCTGGGATAAATGGCATGGGGACGGTGCAGAACCCATGGAGTGTCTGGCACAGCCCATGGAATATCCAGGGACAGGCCATGGAATATCCAGGGACAGCCCATGGAATATCCAGGGACAGCCAATGGAATATCCAGGCAAAGGCCATGGAATATCCAGGCAAAGCCCATGGAATATCCAGGCAAAGCCCATGGAATATCCAGGGACAGCCCATGGAATATCCAGGGACAGCCCATGGAATATCCAGGGACAGCCCATGGAATATCCAGG
>NC_031779.1:19326315-19329062 GCF_001522545.3 Parus major
GGAGTGTCCAGGCACAGCCCAGGCACAATCCAAGGAACCTCCAGGATCAGCCCATGGAAAACCCCGGCACAGCTCGCCACGTGTCCGGCCCAACCCATGGATTATCCTGGCCCAACCCACAGATTATCCCGGCCCAATCCATGGATTATCCTGGCCCAATCCATGGATTATCCCGGCCCAATCCATGGATTATCCCGGCCCAGCCGAGCCCGGTGCAGCCGCCCAGCTCTGGGTGCAGCTCAGCCCTCTCCAGAGTTCCCAGCCCTCCTCCATCCCCGGCTCCATGGCTCTCCGGAGCAGCCTAATGGCTGTGTCCCTGCGGTGGCGGGAGGTGATTTATGGGGTAATTTGTTCCTCCCCGGCGGTGCCGGCCCCGTGGCAGCCGTGTAATGGGATGATGGAACTCCAGCCGCAGACACCGGGCAGCAGGAGCTCAGCAAACGGGATCCATCCAAACGGCAGGGCCCCGAATCGATCCACGGCCATTCCGGGGCTTTTGGCTTTGGGAAAGGAAGGATAAAAAATATTAAAATTTGCAGTGATTGGCTGGGGCCTGGCTGCTGGGGGAAGTCGGGATGGTGCCGAGCCCATGGCCAGATCCAGAGGGATTTTAGCCTGGCTTCTACCCAGACCTGTTTGGCCACTCCCTGATTTGGAGGATCCCGGGAACGGTGTGTGCACGTGAGCTGGGACCCAGCCACGCTAACCCCGAATTCCTGCTGGATCCCCCAAGGGTGCCCCGTGCTCTGCAGTGGGAGCTCTGGGCCTGCCCTGCCCGCTGTGGCTCGGGGAGACACCGGAGGGAGGGCAGGGATGGAGAAGGGTGGGAAGAAATGTCAGTTTGGGGTCAGGGAATCTGCGGCTGCTTCCCGAGGCTCAGCCTCCTCCATCCCCTCAGTTCCAGCAGAGTTTACTGGGAGTTACTGGGGCCCAGTAAAGCCCAGGCTGGAAACCACTCCATTCCCACTGGAATTCCTGTTTCTCCGGGAGCTGTGGGGGAGCAGCGGGAATCAGATGCGGGAAGCAGAGCCAGGAGCCCGCGAAGGAGCGGGATCAGCCCCGGAGCCCCCCAGCCCCTTCTCCACCCCCCATTCTGCCCCAGTGCCCTGTCGGGGACTGGGACGGCCGAGCGGAGCCCGAGCCGAGCGGGCCGGGGCCGATCCCGGCCTCTCCCGGGATTGCAGCAGCTCCGGAGCCGGGGAGGCTCGGCCGGGCCGGGGCTGGGCTGCATCTCCCACACTGATAACATCGGCGGGCGTGTTGCGCACGGATTAGCAGGGATGTGCCGCTGGATCCGGGATGCGCCGGGCCCCGGAGCTCCTCGGGAGCTTGGGATGTGCGATAGGGATCGGCCGCAGCCCTCGGTGAGGCACCGGGTGCGCCCTGCCCGGGACCGGCCCCGCTCCGGGTGCGTCCCTGTGCCCAGACCCACCGGGATAGCCCGGGATGGGAGCAGGAGGCCGATTTCTGGGAATCCCAGCGTGGTTTGGTGTCGAAAGAGCCAATCCCATGGGCACGGACACCTCCCACTGTCCCAGGGTGTCCAAACCCCAATGTCCAGCCTGGCCTTGGGACATTCCAGGGATCCAGGGGCAGCCCCAGCTGCTCTGGACACTGTGCCAGGGCCTGCCCACCCTCCCAGCCAGGAATTCCTTCCCAGCATTCCCAGTCCGAGGCCATTCCCGTGTCCTGTCCCTCCATCCCTTGTCCCAGTCCCTGTCCAGCTCTCCTGGAGCCCCTTCAGGCGCTGCTTGGGGCTCTGAGCTCTCCAAGCCCCGGCTCAGGATGAGCTGGCACGCATGGAAAAAACCCCTAATGAAGCCAAGGAGCGTTAATGAGCAACTGGAAACCATCAACCCAAACCTGTTTTGGCTGCGGGTGCCGCCCCGACGTGCCAGACGAGCCGGGAGCTCCGGGCCAGGAGGAGGAGGAGGAGGAGGTGGCGGCAGAGGTGAAGGCTGAGGCTGCTGCTGCCCTCGGGGCTCTGCGGAGATGAAACGGGGTTTGTAAATCAGCGTCTGCATCCCGGGCTGGGGAAGGAAGGGCTGGGGAAGGAAGGGATGGAGCACCCATCCCCTTGACTCACCCCGCTGTCCCAAAGGGCGCCCGAAACCCGCCCGCCGCCCTTCCCTGACGCGGCTTTACCCACTGGAAAAACAGCCGGGAAGCAAAAGGGAAAGTTAAATCTGATTTCAGCCCTTTCTGCCTATATTTTTTAATTTTTTTTCCCCCTCCCTTTCTCCCATTTAATTCCTTGTTATTACTTTTATTAGCCTCGGTTCTTTGGCTGCGGGGCCTCGCTCAGAGAATGGAGTGTGGCGTGGGTGTTACCGGCTGCTGGCGCTCTCCCCGGCTTCAGAAAGAAATGCCAATTACTAATTTCATGGAGATAAGCCATGCCGAAGGAGGGGAGGTAGAAAAAAATAAGGAAGGGGAAAAAAAAAAAAAGGGAATAAAGTTCCTCCCGGCTTTGAAATGCGAAAGGCGCCTGCATTTATGGGTTAGGGTTTATTTTTTCATTTATTTCTTTCTCTCTGGTTCGTGGGGGCATCGGAATTGCTCAGTTCTGTCAGTGGAGGGATGGGAGCACCTGAGGGGCGCTGCTGGGAGATGGGATTGGGAAATCCATGGATCCAAATCTGCACAAATGCGTGATCCCGCGCCCTGCTGGATGTGATTCCCAGTGCTGTGAGCTCCCAAAGCTCAGATCCCAGCCCTGTGAGGCTCCCAAAGCTCAGATCCCAGCC
>NC_031779.1:19329311-19336462 GCF_001522545.3 Parus major
CTCAGATCCCAAAGCTCAAATCCCAGCCCTGAGAACTCCCAAAGCTCAGATCCCAGCCCTGAGAGCTCCCAAAGCTCGGATCCCAAAGCTCAGATCCCAGCCCTGAGAGCTCCCAAAGCTCGGATCCCAGCTCTCTGCAGCAATCTCCTGCTCTCAGCAGCACGAGGTGACGCCTCTCGCAGCTCCCACAACCCGCAAGCACCGAGGGCAGGGGCTGGGGAGGGAAAATGACGGTGCCCGGAATGAATCTGGGTGTAGTTTGCATTTTTATTGCTCCAGCCTCAGATTCCAGCCTACAGAAAGGTTTCAAAAAGGATTAGATGCCATAAAACCTTTAATAATCCTCCCACATCTTAGGTTTAATTATTGTTTTTGCACACGCGGAGCCAACACGCCTGGAGCGAGCAATCAAGGCTCGCACGCCACTCCTCCTCCTGCTTCCCTGCTCTCCCGAGAGCCTCCCCGGGATGAGCCGGCTCTCCGGAGCTCTCCTCCTTCCCAAAAACCCTCCTCCCCCACATTCCAGCCCCATAAAAGCTCATCCCGGAGGAGTGGAGGCGCTCCATGGTGGGAGCCGGGAGCGCTGATGGAGCCCGGGGTGCTGGGGACGCCCGTTCCGTGTCCCCACCGGAGCTGCTGGGACCACCCTGGCTGGGATTGCAGGGAATCCTCATCTCCAGGCCTGAGCCTGAGTTCGGGAGGAAGATCTCAGAGCTAATTTGGCACCGTTGGAATCGTTGCTGTTCCTTTTTGGGGAAAAAAAGGGAAATAAAATGAAAACCATTTCTGGTTTAGAATTGTTCATTTCATCTCCCTGAGGCCAGCAGGCACAGAGAGCCCTCAGGCAGGGAGGAAGAAATCACAGGAGACAGAAAACAAACCCAAACTGGGCTTCTGGGGAATATTTATAAAGCTGTGTTATTGGTAATAAACTATAATCAATAAAATATTAATAATAAACTACAGCAAGGCACCTGCTCTGAACCCTGAGCGTTGGCTGCAGAGGTGGCACCGCTGTCACCTCCATGGGGGTGTCACCTCCACGGGGATGTCACCTCCATGAGGGTGTCACCACTGTCACCTCCACGGGGACAACGGAAACGCTCGGGGCCACGGGGCCACGCTCCTGTGGGGACAGACACAGGGTGGGGATAAATAACTCCACTGGGCATTCCCTGGTGAGGATAAATAACTCCATTAGGCTCCCAGTGAACTGGTTTATTATTATTCATTATTATTGTTATTATTATTAATTAGTGTTATCGTCATTATCATTATTGTTATCATTAGCGCTGCTTCGCCTGTTGCCTGCAGCGTGACTCCGTGGGGGAAGGAGTTTTCCCGGTTATTTCTGGGATGGGGGAACCAACCTGTTCTTCCACTGCTGTGCCTGCTGGAATTCTCCAGCAAATCCCAGTTCCTTCGGGAATTTTCCCCTTTGGGTCAGTGCTGGGCTGGGATGGTCTCAGTGAGGGGGCCTCAGGTCAGCCCCCAGGTGACACAGGAGAGGTCCCTGGATCCTCAGGAGTGACCCTGGAACCCCTGGAATGTCCCTGGATCCCCGGGAGCGTCCCTGGATCCTCAGGAGTGTCCCTGGATCCCCAGGAGTGTCCCTGGATCCTCAGGAGCGTCCCTGGATCCTCAGGAGTGTTCCTGGATCCTCAGGAGTGTCCCTGGATCCTCAGGAGTGTCCCTGGATCCTCAGGAGTGTCCCTGGATCCCCTGGAGTGTTCCTGGATCCTCAGGAGTGACCCTGGATCCCCTGGAGCATTCCTGGATCCTCAGGAGTGTCCCTGGATACCCGGGAGCGTCCCTGGATCCCCGGGAGTGTCCCTGGATCCTCAGGAGTGTCCCTGGATCCCCGGGAGTGTTCCTGGATCCCCTGGAGCATTCCTGGATCCTCGGGAGTGTTCCTGGATCCCGGGAAGAGTTCCTGGATCCCTGGGAATGTCCCCGGATCCTCGGGAATGCCCCTGGACCCCCGGGAGTGTCCCTGGACACGGCTTGGAGCAGCCTGGGACAGTGGCAGGTGTGGAAGGGCTGGATCCCTTCCAACCCAAACCCTCCCAGCTGCGATCCCGGCCCCAGGAGTCCTCTCAGGGCAGAGCTCTGTGTGAGCTCCTCTGACCTTTCGAAACATCCAAAGTTTCGGCGGCTCTGACTCATGGCTGAGGAAGACTTTTCTCAGGGCAGCTCGGGGCGGGACAGGCGGCCAGCAGTGCCACCAGAGCCACCAGGGCCACCAGGGCCACCAGAGCCACCAGGGCCACCTCCCTGCGGGGCCTCGGGTCCTGCGGAGGGTCCGTGGCCGGAGGCAGCCCCCGGGCCGGGCAGGGACAGAAGAAACAATCGCTCATTTCTTCGGGGCCCATGAGGTTCCCGGCGGGACAAAGGCGGCCTGTGCTGCCCAGATGTTTTATTCATGGCCGGGCTGGGAGCACAAACAAGCCTGGCTTATCCCGCTGCCCTTTGTGCTCTGCGGAGCTCCGGGAATCCTGGCGGCTGGGGGCTCCTGCCCCTCCTGAGCTCAGCACAGGCCGGAGCAGCCCCCGGATCCTCTCCCGGTTCCTCTGGGGGCTGGCATTTGCTCACCCGGAGCTCGGGAGCGGCTCCGTCCTCTCCATCAGCTCCTGAGGACACGGGAACGGGAAAAGGCTGCTGCGAACGGGGCAGTGATGGCAGAGCCGGCCCCAGAGCCCCCGATCGGTTCTCACTGAATATTTAACCCAGCCTGATGGTCCTTCAAGGGTGGGCAGTGGGGGATCCTCCTCCGAGAGGCCACAGATCTCCATTTCCACCCCTGAGCTCAGGGCAAGGCCGGAGCAACCCGGGACCGGCAACAACCAAAGCTCCTGTCCGGGCACGACTTTGTTTTCCTGCCCGAATCCAGGCTCTGCGGAATTCCCAACGTGTCCTGGGACACGAGACAAGCAGGCACCGGGTGAGGGTAAAACCGGGGGGCAAAAAATCATTTAAAAATCCCTGTGTCTGGGAGGGACCGTGCCGGGGGCTCCAGAGGGGGCTCAGCCGCCCCTCAGTGCCACCCTCCCGGCCTGTCCCGGTGTCCGGGACGCTTCTCCCCCGGTGGAGGCTGCCGGGGAGTGATGGGCAGCTTTAATCCCTTCCCGAACCGGGACCGCTTTAATGCCTTCCCGAACCGGGACCGCTTTAATGCCTTCCCGAACCGGGACCGCTTTAATCCCTTCCCGAACCGGGACCGCTTTAATCCCTTCCCGAACTGGGACAAGCCGGCGGGATGCGCGGCGGAGGAAGCCGGGGAGGCGCGCAGCGAGCTCGGCTGCCAGAAATACCAGAGGAATTAACAAATGGGGCCGGAGCTCTGGAGTGAAAGCAGCGATTGGGGCTGGAGCTCCCTCCCGCAATCCTCCGCCACCGGCGCTGCTGCGGAGCTGAACCGGGCCGGGCCCCGGGGCCACCGCTGGGGCTGGAATCGCTCCTTGCCCAACGCCATTTGCAAGTCAAGCGCATTTCTTTCTTCGCTTTGTAATCGCTGAGCGCTGGGAGCAGCGGGAATGTCTCGTCTGGAGCTGGGGTGTGCCCAGGAGCTTTATCTGCTGCCATCTCCTCCCGCCGGACAGCCGGGAGGGGAACGGGATCTGTCCGGGCTTGACGCGGCTTGCTCAGTGTCGAGGGGGCAGGGGGGACCTGCCCCGTGCCCGCCCTCCCCCGCGCTCCTGGGACAGCAGACATGTCCTGGAATCCCAAAATCATCTCGGTGTCCATCACAAAGCTCCAGCAGGACTCCGGCCCGCCCTGCTGCAAAGGGCCCAGAGGGAGCAGCCTGTCCAAGGAACAGAATCGTGGAATCGCGGAGTAGTTTGGGCTGGAAGGGCTCTGGAAAATCGTCTCGTTCCACACCCTGCCTTCCACAGGATGAGATTGGTCCACCCTGGGCACCTCCAGGGATGGGGCAGGGAGGGCACAGGGAACTTCAACACTCCCCGTATTTATTTGAGGGACATGGGGAAAATAAAACTCCTGGTGTCTCCAAACCAGGGAGAGGAGCGGCATTCCCGGTGCCACAGAGAACGGACAAAGGAGCTGCCCCTGAGGAGCCCCCCGTGTTTTATTTGGAACAAAAAACCAAAACCAAACCCAAGTGGCGAAGAAGGAAGCTTAGAAGGAGGATGGAGCAAGTGCCAGGTGAGGGAGGCTCCATCCTGCCAGGAGCACCGGGAGTTCAGCCGGGCTGTGCCAGCCCTGGTGACACCCAGAGCTGCTCCCTTCAGCCCCTGGCTTTGGCCGCCGAGCTGCGGCACATCCCGGCTCCTCTCCAGAACATCAGCCCTGCGCCGCTGGAAGCGCAGCTCTTTGGAAATTGCCCCTCTTGGGGCTTTTGATGTAGCCCGGGAGGAGGTGCGTGGTGTGAGCCTTGCTTCACTGCTGTTTGTGCAACCTCGCTGCTGCAAATCCCTCATTATTCACGATGCTATCTCGCCACTTGATATGCAGAATAGCTCAGAGGTACCGTTGACTACATTTTTCCAGCTCTTTGATGTGCCAGAGATAACTCGTTTCTGTTTCGCAGCCATTAAGTTCGGTAGAAATCATTACACCACGTTAAACGCGGCGTTTGTTCTTTAATCAGCGCCCTTCTGGTTCCAGGCTCGGTGTTGCAACCTGTCAGACGTGGAAAAAGATCCTGTGAACCCGGGTGAGCAGCGCTGGAGGAAGTGAGAGCAGCTCCGCCGAGTTTCTGCAAGGTCAGAGGCGCAGGGCTGAACCCTCCGGGAGGTTCCAGCATCCCTGCGGGCGCCTGGAGGTGCCCCTGGCAGCGACCGAGTCGCCACACACCAGACCCGTGGTGGGTGCTAAAGCCACCCGGATCAGCCCCCACAGCTCATAAATCATCAAACCCTGGCGTGATTCAGCTTGGAAATGACCTTCCAGTTCATTCCCCAGGAGCAGAGCACGAGAGGCTCCCCCAGAGCCCTGCTCCGAAATCCACGAGGAATTTCTTCCTGGAAAAAGTGGTCAGGCACCGGAGCAGATTGTCCAAGGGAGGTTCGGAGTCCCGTTCCCGGAGGTGCCCAGGGCGCACTCGGTGCTCTGGGGTGGTGACAAGGCGGGGGTCGGGCACAGCTCGGGCTCGATGTTCTTGGAGCCCTTTTCCAGCCTGGAGGATGCCGGGGTGCTGCGCTCCCCACAGAGCCCCACAGCCGAGTTTTGGGGAACCTCAGAGCACGAGGGAGACCCGCGAGGATGGGAACCCCTGTCCCTGGTGGTGCCGGGTGCCAGGGCAGGGCTGCCCACGCCGGCCCGGGGCTGAGCTCGGCTCCCGTTCAGCACCCGGCCCTGCGAGGCTCCGGTGAGCCACGAACCGCTCTCGTTTCCTGCCTTCCTGCGGCCTCGGCGTGCCTGGGGTGGCCTCCTGTGCCTGCGACACCGAGCCTCGCTCCGAAACGCATCGCCCCCGTCTCCAAAGCCCCCGCGGCCTTTTCCTGCCTGCGCTCTCCATCCCTTGGGACCAGCCGGGAGCGGCACGAGTGGCTCCGGCCCTGGCGGAGCTGCTCCCTGCCCGGCCTGCAGATGTTTATCGGGGCCTGCAGATGTTTATCGGGGCCTGCAGATGTTTATCGCGGCTGACACAGCTGCGCTGGCTCTTTGCACAAGAGCAAGGCGAGGTTGTGCAGCGCTGGTGCCAAGCCCCGGCGGAGCAGCACCTCAAAGGGCTTTGGCGTGGCTCATTCCCGGAGCTCCCGAGCACCTGCGGGACCTGCTGGCTGCAGAGGGGCCACCGAGGCTGTCCCCGGGGCCAGGCTGCCCAGGCTGCCCCGCTGGGGTTGTCGCAGGGCAGCGCCCACGGCGCGGCTTGGGGTAAACACGGGAGCAGCCCGGTAATTACGGCCCTAATTCAGCCGAGCATCCCCACTTAGAAGGCACCTAAGCATGTGCTTAAAGATAATTACATGCTTAAAGATCTTTCCTGAATAAGCCTGGATTTAAGGCTGTGTTTGGTGTCTCCTGTACTTAACTGTGATTCAGCTAAACACCCCCCCTCCAGCCCAAACCCGTCGGGAGGCGATTCCAGCGCTGCAAAGCGAACCTCCCCGCGCCTCTCTCTGCAGGCTGGCTCTGGAGACGGGAAAACAAATATCCTCCTCATTCCTGCGGCTTTGTTTTTCTGCTAGCGCTTCCCTCCCTGCGAGCCGGCCACTTCCAGGCTGTTGGCAACCGCAGGGACCTGAAACGGCTCCTGTGCCGGGCCGGGGGGAGAAGCGAGACAGGAACGCCTGGGTGGAAAGTGCCCCGCTGCAGGAGGCAGGGCTGCCCCAGCTCCTCTGCTCACAGTCACTTTTTCCACCGCATTTGCATCTCTCTGCTCTTTTCTCGCTTTCCTCTCGGCAGTTTCTGCTCAGCCCTCGAGTGTGAAGCGGGGCTGTGGCTGCTGCTGGCTCTGTCCCCGCCGGGGGTCAGGGCTGGGGCTGGGGCCGGGCCCCCGGCAGGAGCCACAACAGGAGCAGGAGCGACCCCAAAGCAGCAAAACTGCCCGGGGCTGCTGGAGGATGAGGGGCTGGTCGGAACCAGCTGTCCCCGCCGAGTTCTGCTTTTGCCATCATTTCTTTAACAAATCAGGGCAAGGCCTTGCAGGAGAAATGAGTTCGAGGCAGCGGTTTGGGTGTTCTGCTGCTGAAATCCCCCTGGGAAAGGTTCCTGCACCCAGAGAGGCCAGCAGAGCCCCCCAGCTGCTTGATCACCCGGAGAGCCCTTCCTGCACCGCTGGCATTTCATCCCTTTGCACTCTTGGAGGTTTTTCCAGGCTCTTCCCACTCTCTCCTTGGCCACCGACTTTTCCACGGGGCCATCCTGAACCTGCTGGCGATTCCTGCCTTAGACCAGTGGCTGACCCAGCAGGAGCTTCCCAGGAGCGAGGCCTTTGAGCGCTCTGAGGATGGTGGGAGCTCCAGCAGCTCCCCCTGTGCTCCTCAGCACCGAGGTGTTCCTCCCTCCCTGTCCTCCTCGGCGCCTGGAGGGGGGGATAATCCCTCGGAGACAGCCCCGGCTCATTTCCGGGCTCCCATCCTTTGGGATGCTCCCAGCAGGGTTTGGGCTGCTGCCAGCCCGGAGCTCTGGGGATGGGGAAATTCTTCGAGCAGCAGCGCCCGATATCGGGGTTTGTGTTGGGGTTC
>NC_031779.1:19337058-19338331 GCF_001522545.3 Parus major
CTGTTCCCACCCGCTGCTCCCTTCTCCAGCCGCGCTCCCGTCCCACCAGCGCTGGGTGCAGATCTGCGGGAGGAGCTGCATCCCAGGAGGCAGGAATGCCCCTGCTGGGGGGTGCAGCTCCCCGCTGCCGCCCTTCCTTGCCTCCACGAGCTCCCCCGAAATCTCTGAGCCTCCTCCCTGCCGGTCCCCATCCCCTCCTGACAAGGACATTTTCACCTTGGCATCCCACAGGGCGATGCTCGGGAGGGCCCAGCGGCTCCTGCCCTGCAGCCTGACCCGGGCTGGGCCGGTCCCAGCAGCGGTGACCCGGTGTCCCCTGGAATGTGTCCCCGGAGCAGAGGTGGCACCGCCGCGGCTGTGCGGGGCTGCGGATGAGGAGCCGGCGTGGGACGGGGCTTTCCCGAGCATTCCGAGGGAATTTCATGTTTGTGCTCACATGTCCTTAACCCCGCGGAGCCGTGAACGCTCCTGTAAAATTACATCTGTTCCTCGTCAGGCTCAGCGCTTCCCTTCGGCTGCCAAAGCCGCCGGGATATTTATAAAACACGGCAGAGCCAGCCCGGGGCCCACACGGAGCACGGCTGTCAGTCACGGGCGGCAGAACCGGGATGGAACAGAGCACACCCAGGGCCGGCAGCAAATAACCCAAATCCACTCCTGGGTGAGTGGAAACCCTAACCCCAACCCCCTCCCGAGGGGTTCCAGGGGGATCCAAACCCGCTGTGCCCGGTGAGCTCCGAGGGAAGGACACGATGGTCCCAGCCCTCAGCATCCGAGGGAAAATCCCTAAGGAATCACCCCTGGGAGCAGCCCAGAGCTCCGTGGGCAGCAGCTGCCCACCCTGGGTTGGATCCCGGTGGTGGTGGGATGGGATCCAGACCCGGGCATGCCCAGGGATGTTCTAATGAAGGGGAGGGGCCAGCAAGATTTTTTTATTCCACGGAAAAACGGAATGGTTTGGGTTGGAAAGGACCCTAAAATTCATCCCATTCCACCCCTGCCATGGCAGGGACACCGTCCGCTGTCCCAGGCTGCTCCAACCTGGCTTTGGTCCAGGGGCAGCCAGAGCCCAGGGCTGGGATGGCCAAATTGAGGGAGAAATGCTGGAATGTGGGCAGAGGGAGAATCCAGGGGTTCCCAGTGAAACCACAGGGAGCTGCAACAGGCAGGGCTGAAACCGAGGGGACTTTGGAAGTGTCACAGCATGGCATGGCAGGGATGGCAGGGATGGCAGGGATGGCAGGGATGGCAGGGATGGCAGGGATGGCAGGGA
>NC_031779.1:19340659-19345794 GCF_001522545.3 Parus major
CCCCAGAGATGTTCCCCCAGCCCCAGGGATGCTCTCCCAGCCCCAGGGATGTTCTCCCAGCCCCAGAGATGCTCCCCCAGCCCCAGGGATGTTCCCCCAGCCCCAAGGATGCTCCCCCAGCCCCAGAGATGCTCCCCCAGCCCCAGGGATTTGACCATCAGTGTCTCTCCAGCTGCTCCCCGACAGATCCCCCTGCTCTGAATTCCCATCTTTCCTCCTCCTCCATGAGCAGCTCCTGGAGCTGGGCAAACAAAGCCAGGATTTTGGTGAACTCAGGGAGCTTGGGCTGAGCATCTGCCTCAAGCCAAACGATTCTCACTTCACACCCCCAGAAACCGAAAGCAGAGGGGGCCGGGGCTCGGTTGTTTTGTTTTGATTTGGTTCCCCATTTTTAAAAAGGCTAAATCTTGTTTTCAGCTCAGAGCATTCTGCTGGCTGAGGGCTGTTATTGATGAGGGCACGTTGTGGAGGAGCAGGAAGCCGCCTGCCATCCTGCCTGCCTGCTGCTAAATTGAAATCTCCTAATCTTCCCAATCCTTTTAAGCACCGGCAAATGAAAAGGCAGCACGGTGCGGAAAATCTCAGCTCCGGGGGAAGGAGGGCAGGATCTGCCAGAGCCGGGCTGGGAGCGGCCGGCCCCGGGGAGCCGCTGCCGGGGCAGGGAGCAGGACGGGGCCAGGGTGCCCTCCCTGGGCACGGGGACAGCCTGGACTGATCCGCGCTGACCCAGCCAAAGCCATCCCCGGCAGCAGCCCCAGAGCTTGGGATGGACATTCCCAGCTCCACTGCACCAGGCCTGGGAGCAGGGTTTGTCCCCAGCCCCAGGAGAAACCAGGGACAACACAGAGCTAAAACTGAAATCCTGAATAATGTCCTCGGCCTGTGAGAGAAGTCCCTGCTCTGGAGCTGGGCTGGGAGAGCTGGGAATGTTCCCCTGGAGAAGGGAAGGATCCAGGGAGAGCTGGGAATGTTCTCCTGGAGAAGGGAAGGATCCAGGGAGAGCTGGGAATGTTCACCTGGAGAAGGGAAGGATCCAGGGAGAGCTCAGAGCCCCTTGCAGGGCCTGAAGGGGCTCCAGGAGAGCTGGAGATTTGGGATAAGGGATGGAGGGACAGGACACAGGGAATGGCTCCCAGTGCCAGAGGACAGGGCTGGATGGGATTTGGGGCAGGAATTGTTCCCTGGCAGGGTGGGCAGCCCTGGCACAGGTGCCCAGAGCAGCTGGGGCTGCCCCTGGATCCCTGGAATGTCCCAGGCCAGGCTGGATGGGCTTGGTTGGAGCAGCCTGGCCTGGGAGAGGTGTCCAGCTCATCCCAACCCACTCCATTACTCCACGGTTCCCTGCATCCCATCCACGCTGAATTCCTGGCCAGCCTCGTCCCTTCCCTTGCTGCACATTCCTCCTCCTGTCCCCACATCCCTCCCCCACAGCCCCAGGCCTGTCCCCTCCGGAGCTGTGGGGACACCGGGACGGGGTGGATGGTTCATCCCTTGGCCCCTTGGTGTTTTTGGGAAGAGGAGCCGGCGCTCCTCAGCCCGCCCAGCCGGGAATAACGATTGCTGCATTCACGGCTAAGCCGCACCATCTGATTTCGTTATTTATATCTTTCCTGCTGGGAAATTAATTAATGTTTCATTTGCAGCACAGGCAGCCCCTCAGATGGCTGTCCCCGCTCTGGATGTGGGCATGTCACCATGTCACCGGCTCTCCCAGCTGCTTTTCCTGGGAACAGCCTCGGGAAATAAGGATCACTCTCCTGCTGTCCGTGCCCTCGTCCTCCCGGCTGCAGCTGCGCTCTGGGGGTGTTCCTGCACTGCAAAGGGACGTCTTTACTCTTTCTCCTGGACTTTAAGCCAGCTTCAGCTGGAAAATCACGCTCCTGTTGCTGGGGTGGCTCCGGCCCATCCGTGCAGGGACAGGGTGGGAGCAGCCAACAGCGCCAGGAGCGCTCAGGAGGAGGGAAAACCTCCAGAAACACCTTCCCGGAGAGGGATGGAGGGGAAAGGGAATTATTAGGAATTATTATCTTGTCACGGGGCCACAGGCAAACCCTGAGGTTCTGAGGGAAGGAGGAGCAGGGTGGGAAGAAGGAACCTCCCTGGAGCTGCTGGGATGGGTGAGGAAGGCTGGGATGAGGCTGGGATGAGGCTGGGATGGGTGAGGAAGGCTGGGATGAGGCCGGGATGGGTGAGGAAGGCTGGGATGAAGCTGGGATGAGGCTGGGATGGGTGAGGAAGGCTGGGATGAGGCCGGGATGAGGCTGGAATGAGGCCAGGATGGGTTAGAGAGGCCGGGATGGGTGAGGAAGACGGCGATGAGGGCAGGACAAGGCCTTCAGCATCTCCAGGGTTTCCCAGGGCCAGGACAGGGAAGGGCAGCAGCTCCCTGGGGATGGAGACAAGGAGCTGGAAAAACCAACAGCCGGTGCTCAGCCTCCTCCAGAGCTCAGGTTTTGTTTCCCGAGGTGGCAGGGCTGGCTCAGAGCCCCACAGAGATCCCTCCTCACGGTGGGCCTGTCCCCACTGCCGTGTCTCTGTCCTTGTCCCCTCGGGATCGTGCCAGCTCTCGCTCTTTGCAGCCCGGTACTCCTCAGCACCGACACCTGTGGCTCACGGGGAAGGGCTTGTGGGACCTGTCCCAGTGCCAGCCACCTCTCAATGTCCCCAAAGTGCTGCTTCAGCTCTCTGAAGGACTCGTGAGCCTGGAGCCAGCTGCGTCCCCCCCATCCCACAGCAGCAGCTGCCCCGAGGCTGGGCTGCTCAGCCAGGCTGGGAACCAAGCTTTTCCTCTCCAGGCCTCCATTCTCAGCCCAGATCTCTCCAAACCAGACCGATGGTCCCGTGCCAAAGCCGGGAATGTCCCGTTTCCAGCCCTGCTGCCATCCCTCTGTGTTTTTGGGGCTGTTTTGGGGGGTTTGATGCTCATCCCCAGCGGCTGCAGCAGGGAAGGCGCAGGGAGATGTCAGGGGCAGGGCTGTTACTGCCCGGGCCTAATGAATATGAATGGGCTCTTCATAAACGCGGCTTTGTGTCATTAAATTCCTTCACACCTCAGTGCCTGCCGAAAGGTTACTCGGAATTAAATGTAAATCACAGATTTACCGGGACGAAACGCGCGGCGTGGCGGGGCTTTTCAAAAACATCTAATTCAATAACGGGGGGGATCTTCCCCGATGGATCCCGAGCTCTCCCGCCTGGGGGAAGGTGATCCAGATCTCATCCGACCGGCGATTTTCACCCTTTTCCTCCCCAAACTGCAGCCTTTGGCTCCCGATCCTGCCAGCAGGAGAGGAGTTATTTCCCTCCCGTCACTCCTCGTAATTAAAAGATTAAGGCACGGCTTCTGTCGGGTTATAAATGAAGGGGGTGGGAGCAGCAGGGCTGGGAACACCAGTCTGATCCACCTGCCCTCCCCAGCCCATAATGGGATCACAGAATCCCAGACTGGGCTGGGTTGGAAGCTTAAAGCTCATCCCATTCCACCCCCCCGCTATCCCGGGATATTCCGAGCCTCGTCCAGCCCCAGCCCGGACACTTCCAGGGCTGCTGGAGGCACGGACACCCCCAGCCCCAGATGGTTCAGGGGGATCGGGAAAAGCGGGATATTTTTAAGGAGCTGCCCGCCAGCAAAGCCCCCTCCCAGACTGCTCTGAGCAGCCCGGGCACGTCTCAGCCTGCAAGGGAGAGCTGATTAGTAATTAAATGGCTTTTAAAAATAAAACCATTAAGACTAATCCCATCAAAATTGGAGCTTCATCCTGGCAACTCTTATTAATTATCGGCCCACCTTGCGGCTTCCAGAGGCGGGGCTGGCGGCGGCGCTGTAAATAAACACGTGGGTTTTTGGGAATTCTCGCCGGGAATAAATACCTGGGCTGCGTTAAATTCTCTCTGGGAGGGGGGAATTGTCTCTCCAAGGCGGGGAACATCCCGGGTGCTGCTCCAGGTCCCCTGGCCCTCCTGGGATGTGCATTCCCAGCACCGGGAACGCTTCCAGGGCGCCCTGAGCAGCCTCGGGGCTCTGGGGGAACCCAGGGCCGCCTTCCCCAGGGATAAAGCGAGGGCTGAGCCCGGCTAATCCCGCCTGGGCGGCTGCTCGCCCTCCACAGCCCTGGAGCCGCAGCTTCCTCCTCGTTATTTCCCTGGGAGCATCCATAATTCCGGGGTTAAGGAAACAAAAGCTCCTCTCTGCTTGTTTGTATTTTCCCCCTCATCAATAGCGGGGCCAGGCAGGCCACTCGCAGCCGCTCCCCGGGGCCTGCTCAGCTATTAAAGACAGAAATTACATCTTCATAACCCAGGATATTGCCGCTCGCTTATTTATGACTTGCTCCATTGCGAGAATATTTATTCTAGACAGGGAGCCTGATAATTTTCATCCAATCTACTCCTCATAGCTCAGGGCAAAAGAATGGAACAGCTCAATTGAAGGAGCACTTTCCCATTATTGCCAGGTAAGGGCAGAGCACGCCGAGCTCATTGCTGCCCTCGCCTCGCCACCCGCTGCACCAGGCTCCGGGGATTCTTTTTTATCCTGCTTTTTCTCTTCTCTATTTTTATTTTTTTTCCCTCTTTCTTTTCTTTTTTTCTTTTCTTTGTTGTCTTTTTTTTTTTAATTCATCGAGGAATGGCAGCCCACACAACCACTTAGAGGAAGTACTGCATAAATCCCAGTGCAGTAATTACCCATTTGGAACACGACGCTTTATAGGAGCGGCGGCACCGCGCCAGGATGCTCAGCACGCTGCTCCTGCTCCAGCTGAAATCCTCCCAGGGCTTGTAGGGAACGGCTCCGTCTGCACTCACAGGCTCATAAAACCGAGCCCTTCCAGCTGGGGCAGCGCCTGCAGCCCACGGAGCGCTCCCGAGGCAGGGAACGCCGGCAGGGATAACGGAGCTGAGCAGGAACCGCAGGGAAAGGTGGGGAAGGGAGGAGGGGTTGCCTGGGGTCGGTGCTGTGGGGCAGGGAGCAAGGACAGCCCGGGGGGACAGCCCTGGGGGGACAGCTTGGGGGGAGTGATGGCCCCTGAGGGGAGTGGGTGCAGAGATGGCCCCAAAATGGATGGATGATGCTCCATGATTTGGAGTGATTCCCTAAAAATGGAGGGATGGATGGATGGATGGATGGATGGATG
>NC_031779.1:19347504-19349756 GCF_001522545.3 Parus major
GATGGATGATGGATGATGGATGATGGATGATGGATGATGGATGGATGGATGGATGGATGGATGGATGATAGATGGAGCAATGCCCCACAATATCCCAGTGATATCCCAAAAAAAAAGATGGAGCAGCACCCCTTAAGGCCGAGCGATGCCCCATGAGGTGGAATTATACCCCAGACTGGAATGCTGCCCCATAGGACAGGCAGAGCACTGCCCCACAAACCAGAGTGAGACCCCACAGGCCCGAGGGACACCCCTCAAGCCCAAGGGATGCCCCCCAAGCCCAAGGGATGCCCCCCAAGCCCGAGGGATGCCCCCTCAAGGTGCCAGCACCCACCTCCCCACAGCAGCCAGCACCCATCCCTGGCTCTGGCCGGGAAACCCTTCCTGCCGCGGCTCTGCTGCCGCCTGCCTTAAATGTCAGAGCCAATGAAGTGTTGCAAAGGCTTTATTGCTTTCCGTGGAGCCGATTAGGAATCTCTTCTGCTGGGTAAAGAGCAATATTGCAATATGAGGGATGGGGGGAGCGGGAGGCAGCCCTGTGTGAATTCCCCACAGGAAGCTCTGTTCTCACAGCCAGAACAGTTATCAAAAAGACAATTTAGGCAGGATTGTGCTCTAACTGGCTGGAGGACAGGGGAGCCAGCCCTGGACAGGAATCTTTCAGCTCTGAGTAAATGAAACTGCAAAAAGAAATCAGCTTTCCTGCCTGGTCTGCAGGGGAGGAAGGTGCCAGAAGGAATTGGGTTTTTTATAACCATTAGCTCAGCCCGGCACTCCCTGCCAAGGCCAGGAGCTGCCGGGGGATGGAGGCAGCTCAGCAGCCTCTGCTCGCATGGTCTGCAGCAATTCCAGCCCCCAAAACACCCAGCAGGGCACGGGGAAGCTCCCACCCCTCCGTGTTTCATCCCTGCCGACACAAAGAAACACAAAGCAAGACCTTTGTCACCCTTAGAGAGAGATTCGTGTCCCCGTGAGACACCAGGCCCCGAGGGGTGCCCAGGCAGGCGCTTGGGATTGGGATTGGGGTGTTTCTGGGAAGAGAGGTTTTGGAGAAGCCACCAGGCCCTGAGGGATGAGATTCTCCATTTCTGGGGCAGAAAGGCTCCTGCTCTGTGGGCACATCCCAACCTGGCCGGTGCCAGCTCCGTGTGGCCTCCCCTGGGATCGCCCGGGGGCCTCGTGTTCCATCCCGGAGCGATGCTGGAAAAGCGGGGCAGGTTCAGGGCTCTGCCAGGCGGGGAGGAGCCGAGTCCACGCCTTGCTGTTAATGCCATTCATTTATGGAGCAGCCTGGATTCACCCCAGGATTTGGAACAGCAGCACCAGGCCCAGTGCAGCCCCAGTGAGGGCTGTGGGAGGCACAAATCCATTTCCACCGGCTCTGACGGGAGCTGGCCCCGGTCCTGCGGCTCCGCTGACATCCCTGGGAGCCGACAGCCGACGCTGCCAGCAGGAAAATGACAACTTCCTACCCTGAAATTACATCCAGACACAGGGGGGGAAATTCCCTGCATTTACTCCTTGGTCAGGCAGAAGGGAAAGCAAAACCTCTCCAGCTGGGATCCCCACCCTGCCCGCGGGATCCGCGGCCGCCTCTGCGCTCCGTGAATTCCCAGCGAGGGAAATCACCGGGCTCGGCTCGGGAAAGGCTGCCTGGGCACCGGGAGGTGTGTGAAGTGGGCTGGAGCCTGGGGGCGTGTTCCATCCCACAGCTGGAGCAGCGGGAATGGGCACGGAGCGGGATCGGGGTGAGCTGGGGGCTGTTTGTCCGTCTGTCCATCCCAGGGCCAGCCCCTGTGCAATCAGGAGACTTCCAATAGGAATTGTTCCACTGGAGCAGGGAATCAGGGCGGTGACTCCTGGTGCCCCTCAGGGCGCTCGCTGCTCCCCTCTCCCAGCACCCGGCTGGGGGCCCTGGATCCCTCCAGACATTCCCATTTTAGCTGGGATAAGACGAGGGAATCACGAGGAGGAGGAGGTGAGCACCTGGCAGCCACTCAGCTTCTGCAGAGCTCTGCCCCTCGCCGTTCCTGTCCCTGCTCTGGATGGATGCGGATTCCAAGGATTTGCCTGAATTTGCAGCTTTCTCCTGGATTTGCGGGTTCCCAGCGCTTCCCCAGGTGTTGTCCCAGTGCACCTGCAGGACAAATGTGGGAGAGCAGTGCCTGGAGCGGGGCTGAGCGGCCGGGATTCGGACTGGTGAGTCTGTGTTCCCTGGAGAGCCAGATCCCGGTCCTGTGTTCCCTGGAGAG
>NC_031779.1:19350016-19353071 GCF_001522545.3 Parus major
TCCTGTGTTCCCTGGAGAGCCGGATCCCCGCGGGGCTGGCCCTGCCCAAGCAGTGGCAAATTCCTTACAAGAGAGGCCAAAGGGTTTGGCCTCAAAGGCCAGTTTCTCTGAATGTGAGGCAAGGAAATCCCCGCTGTGGGATCTGCTGCTCAGCCCAGCCCATGGCTCCGGTCCCTGGGGGTTGATGGACACGCATCCCTCGGCTCAGGGAATTCCTGACTAAACCCCTCGAGCATCCATGGGGATGCAACCAGCGATGGCTCCAGCTCCCAGGGAACCTGGGAACGGGACCCTGCTCAGCCTCTCCCCTCAGACGTCCGGGGCTTGCATGGTCCTGCCCTCCAAAAAGTGTCCTTTTGCTTCTGCCGGAGTTTTCCTCCAGCCTCTGTAAGCTCCGAGAGATCGGGCTACAGGCGATGGAAGCCGCCGTGCTTTGTGCTCCCTTCGGGGGAGCCGGGGAAGGTTTTTGGGGTTGTTTTCCCAGCCTTTGTCCCCGCTCCCGCAGCTTTCCTAGGCCGGCCGAGCCGGAGCTGCCACCGCCGCGAAGTTTGAGCCGGGCCAGCAGCCTCGCTCCCACCTCCTGCAGGAGGAAAGCTCATTAAATTGATGATCCAGGCATCCTTTATCCAGAATCTCCCATTCTTATTAGAGGCATTAATTAAAACAATAGCAGATCAAAGCGCTGCGAAGCATCTCATTTGGGATGGTGCCTCCTCCCCTGCGCATCCCGCCTTTTGTTCTCATCCCTCCGAGCTCTGCAGCTCGTTCCTGCTCCGGCAGCGTCCCGGGGCCGCCGGGAGGAGCAGGGACACGGCCCGGGTGTCTCTGTGCGGCTCAGGGAACCTTCACAAGGGCACGGGGCTGACGGTTCCCATCCCCGCTCTGGGAATGACCTCTCCGTCCTCCGTCTCCGTGTCCCGGCCGCTCTCCGGGGCTCGGGACCTTTCCGCGGCCGTCCTTGAGCAGCAATTAGCGAGCGCTCGGTGTGATGGGCATCTCCTCCGAACTCCTCTGCAGGCTCTTCCAGCAGCTGCTGATTAGCGTTTGGGAGCGCGGGGAGAGCGGGAGCAGCCTGACCCGGGGAAATGTGCAGGCTTTTATTAGCGCTGCAGATAATTACATTTAATAAGGACAGCAGCTTTTCCCACACCAGAGAGCTGAACCATCAATCTTGCCTTTAATAATAAACCCTCTCCAGCTCATTTGCATTCATTGTTCCTTCTGCAACACAACATTACCCACGCTTCACGGCCCCGGCAGCAGCGGCCGCTCCGGGGATCTGCGTGGAGCGGGGTGTCCGAGCCGTGCCAGGGCTGTCCCCGCGGGCCCTGTCCCCGTTCCCGTGCCCACGGGACCGGCAGCCCCTGGCCACAACCCCCCGAGTGCCAGAACCCTGCGGAATTTCACAATAACCCCGTGGCTTTGTGGACTCCGGAGCAATTACTCACCTGGCAGGAACCTGCGCCGCCGGGATTGCGTCCCCAGGGATGCCGGGGTGAATCATGGAATTGTTTGGGTTGGGAAGGACCTCAAAGCCCAGCCAGTGCCGCTCCTGCCATGGCAGGGACACCTCCCACTGTCCCGGGCTGCTCCAAGCCCATCCAGCCTGGCCTGGGACATTCCAGGGATCCAGGGGCAGCCCCAGCTGCTCTGGGCACTGTGCCAGGGCCTGCCCACCCTTCCAGGGAACAATTCCTGCCCAAAACCCCATCTAGCCCTGCCTTCTGGCACTGCAAGGGGCTCTGAGCTCTCCCTGGAGCTTCTCCTCTCCAGGTGAACATTCCTAGCCTGGCTCCAGCCCTTGGAGCACCTCCATGGCCTCCTCTGGACTCTCTCCAGCAGCTCCAGGTCCCTCCGGAGCTGACCCCGGGGCTGGAGCAGCTCTGCAGGTGGGGTCTCACCTGGGCAGGGCAGAACCCTGTCCCTTCCCTGCTGCCCAGGGCTGGATCTGGGAATGTTCTGGAGCACGTTTGTTTGAGGCAGAACTGGTGGGATTTTAGGGAGAGGAGTAAACGCAGTCTCTGTGCGCTGGGAAGCGCAGTGTCCCTCAGGAGATAGGAAAAATAATGGATAAATGAATAAGAGCGCAGCAAACATTCATCTTCACAGCTGAAATTGGAGAGGAAAGCTGAGGGTATTATAAATCCTATTTTGCTGCTGCTGCTGCTGCTGCTTGGCTGTGATTTGGTTTTGCTGGCTCAGACCAGGACAGATATTCCAGCCCAGTTTTCCCTCCCTGGTGCTCTGCTGCTTCCCAGTGCCCGGGGTGGGGGGCTGTGGGATGTGGAGGGAGCAGAGGGCTCTGGGGATGTCTTCTCCTGGCCTGGAGGTCTGCAGGACACCGACTTCTGGGGCCAGGGGGGCAGATATGGCCGTGGGGGCTTCTCCCACCTTTCCCATGGAGGGATGGAGAGGGACCAAGGAGCGAGGCCGGGCTGGATGGGGTTTGGAGCAGCCTGGGATGGTGGAAGGTGTCCCTCCCTTCCAACCCAGAGCAGTCCAAGGTTGCATCACTCTGTGATGAGTCAGGATGTGCCAAGGTCTCCCAGGGCTGGGACGGTTCCTTTGCCATCCCTGTGCCATTCCAGCACCGGGGGAGCTGGCAGAGTGAGGATTTGTAGCAGAAAAGGGCAACAGAAAGGGCTCAAATCCTGCACCTCCTCTGTGCTCCCATCTGGCCATCCCTGTGTGCCCAGACCATCTTTCCCTGGGCCAGCAGCCGGTGCCAAAGGCAGCGTGGGAATGACATCATTCCCAACAGGAATTCCACCCTGCAGAGCCGGGGCCATCACCCACCGAGGGGAATTTGGGGCGCTGGGGTGCCCCAGGATCCTGCCTGGGGTGGTCTGCACCAGCCTGGCAGATTCCCGGTCCGTGCTGACATTCCGGAATGCGCAGGGGGCTCTGGGCACAGCCCAGTCCCTGTGGAGCAGAGCCAGGACACCCTGAGGGACATGCCTGGATCCAGGCTCTGGATGCAGATGGATGCAGGATCCCAGCTCTGGGTGCAGGATCCAGGCTCTGGGTGCAGGATCCAGGCTCTGGATGCAGATGG
>NC_031779.1:19353331-19358647 GCF_001522545.3 Parus major
CCAGCTCTGGGTGCAGGATCCAGGCTCTGGGTGCAGGATCCAGGCTCTGGATGCAGATGGATGCAGGATCCTGGCTCTGGATGCAGGATCCTGGCTCTGGATTCAGGATCCCAGCTCTGGATTCAGGATCCAGGCTCTGGGTGCAGGATCCCAGCTCTGGATGCAGATGGATGCAGGATCCCAGCTCTGGATGCAGGATCCAGGCTCTGGATGCAGGATCCCAGCTCTGGGTGCAGACGGATGCTCTTTTCCCCTTTGAACCCCTCTGTGTCTCAGCCCCCCAGAGCTGGCGATCCCTGAGCTCCGGGGATCTCTCCATGAGGAGAGGGCAGCACTTCCCATCTGGAAGCCGCAGCGGGCAGATCCAGCCCCTGGCTGTGTTTGCAGTCAGGTTTTACCCAGGGCCGTCCATGGCTCTTTCCTCCTTCCCCCTCCTTCCGAACGCAGCGATGTGCAGCAGGCGCTCCCAGCAAACCCCACCCGGTATGGGAATAACAGGAGTCGCTGGGTGGGGAAAATCCCAGGGATCATCATGTGGGAACAACCCGCTGAAAACCCCCCTCCAATCCTCCTCCTGCAACTTATTTATTCCCTTTTATCTCCTGCGAGAAGCGATCAGCGGGGGCTTGGCAGGAGCCACCTCTGCCGCGTGTTATCTCTCTGATATCCCGAGCCGATAATCCCGGCGCAGCTTTGTGCCTGACACCCCTCGGGACGCGGCTGGAGCAGCCCCTCCATCCCGCTGGGATTTTTCCTCTCTCCCGCCGCCCTTCCAGCCCATAAATATTTGTGTAAGAGCCTCTCTCCCCCAGCCCCGCCGCCCTTCCCGTTTCTCCAGTGTCACAGGCGACTTTTTTTTCCCCGAACTTTTTAATTCCGTTCATTAATCATTTAGAGAAATGTGCAATTACTCGAGTCCAATTACAGAAAATGTGCAACTACTTGAGTCCCATTATGAGCCCCTAGAAAATGCCAAGAACTTGATTAGAGCAAAACCACCGCCAGTCCCACAGACTTTCAAAGCAAACACTGCGAGTTCTCCTGGCAGGGGAAGAGAAATCCCAATTTATTTACGCACAAATGTGTCCAAGCCTCGCTGACAATATGGGAAATCTTTCCTATCGGCTGGAACGTGAGTTCAGCGTTCCCTAAAGGAAGAGATGTCTCTCCCTTAATTAAAGCAAGGCCTGAACTCGCCGTAACCTCCCGATTTCATGGTGGGGATCTGCTCGGATTTTTCCAGAGGGTTTGTAATTACCCCACGGGCTGGCCCGGCGCTGCTCCCCTCCCAGCGGCGTCTGGATCGGGGGGAGCTGCTCCTCGCGGACCCCGCCAGGCCTGGGGAGCGCGGCTGCTCCTGCCCCGGAGCCTCGGCAGCGCCCTGGCTCCATTCCCTGATCCACCTTCGCTCCCGGGGTGTCCCGCGCGGGTCGGGAGCGGCTGGGCACGGGACACGCGGGGCTGGTGGCCACGAGGGGCTGGTGGCCACGAGGGGCTGGTGGCCACACAAGGGGCTGGGCGGGACACGTGGGGCTGGTGGCCACGAGGGGCTGGTGGCCACACAAAGGGCTGGTGGCCACACAAGGGGCTGGCCGCCACATGCGGGGCTGGTGGCCATGAGGGGCTGGTGGCCACACAAGGGGCTGGTCACCACACGAGGGGCTGGTGGCCACCACACGCGGGGCTGGCCACCACACACTGGGCTGGCCACCACACGCAGGGCTGGCCACTACACTCGGGGCTGGTGGCCACCACACGTGGGGCCAGCCACCACACATGGGGCTGACCACCACACAAGGGGCTGGTCACCAGACGCAGGGCTGTTGGTCACACGCGGGGCTGGCCACCACACACTGGGCTGGTCACCACACACTGGGCTGGTCACCACACACTGGGCTGGTCACCACACACTGGGCTGGCCACCACACCAGCGACTGGCCACCAGACGCGGGGCTGGTGGCCACACAAGGGGCTGGCCAGCACACACAGCTCCTCTCTGTCCCAATTGAGGTCAGCGCTGGCCGTGTGTGTCTGGGCGAGCCAGAGGAATTACGGTTTATTAGGGATTAATCCGGGATTTAAGGGCCTTTCTTAGCGTGGGGCTGCGGGGCCGGGGCCGCTCCTGCCAGCCCGACTCCCAAAGTCTGAGATTTCCAGGAGAATCTCAAGCTAAGGGGCTTAAGGAGGGGAATTAATTTCCTGGGATGCCGCAGCTCGTCCGGAATACGAAAAAAAAAACAAACCAAAAAACTCTTATAAAAGTATAATTTTCTCCTTGTTATTCGTGATTACAAAATAATAAGATTGTTTAAAAATCCAATAGAGTGGATGTCAATATTGGCAGGAGATGGAATTGCAAAGCACGTGCCAGCCGTCCGTGGCTTTTCTTAATTTTAATTAGGATAAAATTTACTAATCTTGCCGGGTTTGCAGAAGGAGGCTTGCCAAGAAGCCATCAATTGATCTGGATGATATTGGCTCCCTTTTAAGAGCCCCTCGCTAACTGCTATGTAAAGCCTGGGCTTTCAGCTCCCTTCTCAGATCCTCTCCGCAGTGTTTTTGGCATGTCAAAAGGCCAGATGTTTTTTATTTGAGAGCAAATTGACACGTTAAATTACATTGTGCAAACAGCAAAGCCAGCCATGAGTAAACAGGCGACGAGGATTCATTGAATTTTATGGGTCGCAATAATGTTTATGTAATTTAACAAATTTATGCTTCGTGTCAGCTTCACCGCAAGAATTATTCATTCCAAAAGGAAAAACAACTTCCATGACAGCCCCCATAGATCCTGCCTCGGAGCCAACCAGGAGCAAACCCAGCTCGGGGATGACGATGACGCGGCCGGGCCGGGGCTCTCGTCCGGTTCGGGTTTTTTGGGGCGTTTCGCTGGGATTTGGTGATTTTCCCCACTCCAGCCAGAGCACGGGGGAGGAGGGGCTGGGGCGGCTCCAGGCTCTGCAGAAGGTGCTGTTGGAGCTCCATAATGCGTTTTCCAGCTCCTGGGAGCTCCGGCAGAGGAATTCTCCATGAGTCAGGCTGTCCTCGCTCCCCACCGAGCGCGCACCCAGCCGGAATTCCGCCGGCGAGGAGCCGGTGTTAACATCCCAAACTGTCCCGGCTGCTGAAACACAGGATTCCCTGGGATTCCCTGGGATTCCCTGGGATTCCCTGGGATTCCCTGGGATTCCCTGCGACCGAGGGCGGGCAGTGTGGATCCCATCCCTCTCCTTTCACACCTCCTGTGCTCTGGGACACGTTGGACAGCTCAGCCAGGCTCCAGTGGGACAGGGACCTGGCACTCCCAGCCCGGGTTAAGGTGGGAACACGGGATTTTGGAGCAGCCAGGAGAGGGAGGTTCATCATCCCAGGACAGCAGCATCAATAACCAAGGGCAGCACGAGGTGACAGCGCCTGGCAGATCTGGGAAAACCCAGAGAGCAAAGGAAAGGCATCTCCAGCCTTTCTGCAGGGTCTGGGAAGGACACAGGGAATGGCTTCCCACTGCCAGAGAAGGGATGGATGGATGATGGATGGATGGATGNGGATTCCCTGGGATTCCCTGGGATTCCCTGGGATTCCCTGGGATTCCCTGCGACCGAGGGCGGGCAGTGTGGATCCCATCCCTCTCCTTTCACACCTCCTGTGCTCTGGGACACGTTGGACAGCTCAGCCAGGCTCCAGTGGGACAGGGACCTGGCACTCCCAGCCCGGGTTAAGGTGGGAACACGGGATTTTGGAGCAGCCAGGAGAGGGAGGTTCATCATCCCAGGACAGCAGCATCAATAACCAAGGGCAGCACGAGGTGACAGCGCCTGGCAGATCTGGGAAAACCCAGAGAGCAAAGGAAAGGCATCTCCAGCCTTTCTGCAGGGTCTGGGAAGGACACAGGGAATGGCTTCCCACTGCCAGAGAAGGGATGGATGGATGATGGATGGATGGATGGATGGGATCTTGGGCAGGAATTGTTCCCTGGCAGGGTGGGCAGCCCTGGCACAGGTGCCCAGAGCAGCTGGGGCTGCCCCTGGATCCCTGGAATGTCCCAGGCCAGGCTGGACAGGGCTGGAGCAGCCTGGGACAGTGGAAAGTGTCCCTGCCATGGCAGGGGTGGCACTGGTGGGGCGTTGAGGTCCTCCCAACCCAAACAATTCCATGATTCCACGAGCTCCAGCCGCCCCTGCAGGCTTTGTCTCCCTCCATAACAAGGTGGTGCCTTCAGGAAGGGAGGCAGGGGAAGCTCAGATTTTGCCAGCTGAAGGGAAAGGTGCTGCTTTTATCCCAAATTTCCCTTCTGGCTCCTCTGGTGTCAGCACCAGCCCTGCCCTCGTCAGCAGTGAGCTGATTCCCGTGTCTAATGGAATTTAATGCAGGCCTGAAGGATATTGTGCACAGGACATGGAGAGGGAACGAAGGGTTATTGCTGTCAATATAATTAATTTCAAGCTAATTTGAGCATCTGATTAAGTTTAGCATTACCATAAAAACTAAACTGCTATTTAAACCAGAGAGAGGTTTATTAAATAAGTGCTGGAATGCAACAGAAAGCAAAATGAAGGCAATAAAGTCACTTGAAGTAATAAAATTAAGTGAATGCCGGAGATAATCCTTTGATGGATCTTTCCTTTGCCCTTTCCCGGGATGGAAATCTTCTTTCCTCTGCTGGCATTTTCCATCCAGACCTCTGGAATTCCTATGGGTCTGTCCAAACCCTCACGGAATCAAAACATGTAAGAAGAAACGGTCAGTAGGATGTTTTTTTCCTTCGGAAAAGGATCCTGAAGGAGGAGAGGGGGCTGTGAGTGAGCTCCTCGCTGGAGCTGTTTGCTCGCACAAGGTCAGGGCCAGCTCATCCAGCTGGGAATTCTGCCGGGAGCAGAGCGTGGGTGGGAAAGGACAAACGGGATCCCCCCGTGGGTGCTGCTCTGGAGGGTTCCCTTCATCCCTGCCCTGCCTGGAACGAGACATCAGCGGGGTCAGAGAGCGGCTGGTGAATTCCCCCGGGGTCTCTCCCTCCCCCTGCGCCCGAGCCGGTCCCGGCCCCTCCTCCCCAGCTTCCCGTGTCATCCCGGGAAAACACTTATTTACTCTGAAGGCCGCAGAAGCCTTAAAATGCAGCGGCTGAGATAACGCTGATAGGATCACACAGACATCCAGACTCATTTGTCCCGCCGGACTAAGCTGAAGTGACTCGGGGATCGTGGGGAGCGCTGGCCCCGCCGCTGCCGCGCGTCCGCGGGCATCCCGAGCCGGGGATGGATCAGGGGAGCTGGGGATCCCGGGAATCCCGAGCCGGGGATGGATCAGGGGAGCTGGGGA
>NC_031779.1:19358862-19360894 GCF_001522545.3 Parus major
GGGGATGGATCAGGGGAGCTGGGGATCCCGGGAATCCCGAGCTGGGGATGGATCAGGGGAGCTGGGGATCCCGGGAATCCCGAGCCGGGGTCACAGTTTGGGATGAGCTGGTGCTCACCAGCCCCGCTCTGCTCCCAGAGCTCCAGGCTTGGCTCAGGCCAGCAGTGGGAAGGGAAATGATGGAGGCACGTGCCAAGGTCCTGCCCTGGCTGTGCCAGGCTTGGGAGCACTCTGGGATGGGATGGGATGGGATGGGATGGGAGCACTCGTGGTTCCCATGCCAAGCACGGTCCCTGTGCTCAGTCCTTGGCGTCCTTCAGCCTCTCCGAGGTCTCGGCTGCTCCGGGTCAGCCCCAGCTCGGAGGTTCCACTTCCACTGGTGCCACCCAGACATGGCAGGGACACCTCCCACTGTCCCAGGACGCTCCAAGCCCACCCAGCCTGGCCTTGGGCACTGCCAGGGATCCAGGGGCAGCCCCAGCTGCTCTGGGAATTCCATCCCAGCCCCTTCTCACCCTGCCAGGGAACAATTCCTGCCCAATTCCCCATCCAGCCCTGCCCCCTGGCACTGGGAAGCCGTTCCCCTTGTAGCAGACTTCACCCAAACCCTGAGTGCGCTGAGGCTTTTCCTGGTGTTCTCCAGGGGCCTGGGGACACTGCCCAGGCTGTGACCAGACCTGGGGGAGCCTCACACCGACATTCCTCAATTTTAGGCAATTCCAGCCAATATTTTCTCCCATCCTGAGCCCAAACTTCCCCTCCTAAGTTTTCCATCTGGCACCGGGGTTTGCAGGTAACTTCCACTGCAATGCTGAGCACACTTTAGATTATAAAATATATCCGCGGGCTGTTTCCTTAATTGATTTCTTTTGTTTCATTCTATTCCTCGAAGATTTGTCAACATTAATTTTTATATGCTGAACACTTTGCAAATACTGGCCAACTTTTTAAAATTAATGCGTTGAGATGGAGATTGAATACCTTCCCTCCCCTACACGTGCAGAGATAAAGGAACGCGGGGTGAGAGTAAAACACCTCACAGCATTTAATTGGGGAAATCCGGGTTATTAAAAAGGAATCCGCCAGCACCCCTTGGCAGCCGGATTTGACACGGCCAGTTCCGTCGCTGTCCCTTCATCCCGCACCACGAAAAAGCCCCACCTTCCCCACAATGAGGAGATTTCAGCTGGAATCGGGAAATTCCTGGGTTTTTCCCAGGGTTCGAGTCAACAAATGGAGTTCAGGGCGAATTCCCGGGAGAGGTCCCGGTGTAAATCCGGCTATCTCCTGAGGGCTGCCAGCCCCTGATAAAGCACCAGCGGCCGTGCCAAACCGTGCCAGACCGTGCCAAACCGGGAGGAGCCCGGCGGGCGATGCCGGCTGCTCGTGAGCCTCGCTCCCAAAACACATTTTGGAGGTAGCTCCCATTAAAGCGCAATTACAGGTTAAGCGAGGAACTGGCTCCGCGCCTAATGGAGAGAAACGCGCTGTGACAATCAGATAAGGGAACGAACAACACGGCAGCAGCCACCGGGGAGGGATGGAGCCGCCAGGAGCCGCCGGGAGCCGCCAGGAGCCTCCGGGAGCCGCCGGGAGCCCCCGGGAGCGGGGCTGGAGCGGGGCCAGAGCGGGACCGGGAACCGGCGGTGGCCGCGCCCGGGGGGCTCCGCTGTCCCCGCTCAGCCCCCGACAATGCGGAGCTTTGAAAGCCCAGCCGAAAGCTGCGGGTGACATCCAGCCCGGAGCTCCTCCCGCCGCTCCCGCATCCCGGAGAGCGCGGCTGTCGCCAAGGAAACCGGAGATTGCCGCAGCCACCGCTGCTGCTGCTGCTGCTGCTGCTGCTGCGGGGCCGGGCTGAGATGTGGAGAGCCTCTCCAGGCCTCTCCTTGAGACCGGGACAGAGCTCCAGCCGCGGGGGGACGGCGCTTTTCCACCTCCTCGGCCCCGGGATGCGGCCCCAGCACTTCACGGCTCGGCCCCGCGCACCCTGCGAGGGCACCGGGGGGGCTCCCGGAGCCGGGGAGGACCGAGC
>NC_031779.1:19360964-19369517 GCF_001522545.3 Parus major
TGCCGGGGCTCCCGGAGCTGGACAGGACCGAGCAGTGAACTGCCGGGGCTCCCGGAGCTGGAGGAGCCCCAGGACCGCCTGGGCTCCGGGCTCACCCTGGAGAGGGGAGCGCACACCTCGGGGCCGCGGGCCGGGCACACCTGCAGTTTGCTGCGGTCCCTGCCGTGTCCCTGGGAGCCCGAGGGGTGCGGGGACAGGTGACGGGGGCCTGTGGCAGCTCCTCTGCCCCGCCTGCAGCGCAGGAGGAGACAGAGAACCCCAGGGGCTGGTTGAGAGATCAGTGGGATGGGCCAGGAATGAATTCCCAGCCTGGAGAGGAGGTGAGAGGGGGTCGGGAAGGAGTCTCCAAAGCTCTGGGTGCACGGAGGCGGCAGAGGCAGCCGGCAGGGACGCGTCTCCACCTCACCCTGGAAGGTTTAGCTTTGGTTCCTTGTCCTGAGGTGGAACCTCACAGCGGCTGCTGCAGCACGGGCACCGCTCTCCTCCACATCACGGAACCACGGGAAGGTTTGGGTTGGGAGGGAAGGTTTTGGGTTGGGAGGGAAGGTTTTGGGTTGGGAGGGAAGGTTTGGGTTGGGAGGAACCGTGGGGGTGATTGAGTGAGATCATCTCCGTGTCCCCCAGGGCTGGAGCAGCTCTGCAGGTGGGGCCTCACCTGAGCGGGCAGAGGGGACAATCCCTCCTGACCTGGTGGCCGCTGCCGGGACAAGGAGCAGCCAGGCCACCCAACCTCAGCCCTCCGGCAGCTTTAGCACCCCTGAGGGCCACCAGGGCCACCTGGGCCAGCTCCTGCTCGGGCCAAACCCTGCCCGGTGATGGGGAGAACCTCCCGTTGCCTTTCTGCCAGAGGGGCTGGAAAAGCTGGGCAGGGAAACTCCTGCAGAGCTCCTGGAGTCCAACCGCTGTCCCAGCACCGCCAAGGCTACCAGAGCCCCGTGTCCCCAAGGGCCACATCTGCACGTTTTGCCAGCGTTTCCATCTCCATCCCAACCCAGCTCCCTGTGGAGCCGCTCCTGAGGGTGAGCGGGGGCTGCCGGGGGGGCCCTGCTGGGCTCTGCTGGCTCCTTCCACCGCCCCAGCCCCAGCCCACAACCCCAGCCTTGTGTTTATTCCCGCTTTGGCTCCAACCGGGAAGCGGCAGGAGCAGAATCCTCCAGCACAGCGAGTTCTCAGCGATATAATTCTCTTTAATCTTTTAAGCATTTGACAGTATTTGCTTGAAAGAAGAAGCAACAAGTACATAATTATTGCACTAATTAAGCTGCCAAAACACAAGCATGCTGCAAGAGCACCTTTGAAACAGTGAGCTCTCGATTCATTAGCATCTGCTGTAAGCTTATTAATCACCTAACAGGCAATTAGCAAGCTGTTACTGTTTGAGACTAGTATGTAAATAAATTCTTGGGTTAATTTCTTCCTCTGATAATAAAGAAAACATTATGAAAATTAGCTAAGCGACAATGTAAATGATCTTGACTGTTAATTATGTGCTGGTGTTACACACGCGGCCGCCGCACGGCAGAGAGAGGCTGCACCTCTCGTTTGGCGCAGTTTGAAAAATAAAATTGTTGACAGAGGGAGAGCGGGGAGCTTTTCCTGCGGTGCAGCCACAGCTGATCGCCTGCAGCTCCCCAAATCCGGCTCCCCGGGCTCGGCACTGCGGGGTCCCCGCTGGGATCGGGGGATGTGGAGCCTGTCCTGGGGCTGGCTCCCTGCTCCACCCAGCATCAGTGAGCGCGGAATCCAGGAAAATTCACCGGAGATCCCCGGGAGCGCCTTGTCCTGTGGGAACCGGCAGCCAGAGGGGTGTTCACCCTCTCTCCTGGCAGCAGGACCTTGTTTGATGGCCCAGAGGAGAGGATTTGAACACCAGGGCATGGATTGTCTCCACAGATCCTGATTTGGCTCCTGATTTCTGTTTCCTCGGGGGGAACTGTGGGGGTTCCCTCTCCCGTGGCATCGCCCCCGGGGCGGTTCCTGCTGTGCTGAAGGGTCACAGGAGCGGAGCCAGCCAGCAGCGTCTCCAGAGGGTCTGTCCTGGGGACAGCCCAGCAGGCACTGCCCCAGAGCGTCCCCTCCAGCTCTGTCACCACTCCCAGAGCCCAGGAGGGGCCGTTCCCCGCCTGTCACCTTCCACCGAGGAGTGTCACCACCCTCGGAGCTCGGCTCTCCAGTTCCTCCCCCCCAAATCCCTCCCAGCTCCTTTAAAGCTGCTCCAGCGGAGCAGAAAACTCATTATGGAGAACTGCACAGAGCCTGCTCGAGTGAGGAATTACCAGCAGCAGAGGTTACTTCATAATCTCATTAATTTAAACTATTTTATCACCGGCTCCTGGCCCGTAATTACGCGTGCAAAACGCACACAGGATATTTCAGCGTCAGAAGTTTGGGATAAAAAATGGAGATTGAGGGTGAGATGAGGCTCTTCCACGGGCTGCAGGAGCTGTGGGCAGCCCCACGGCCCCTGGCCCAAGCCCCTCTCTCTCTCTTTGAGGAGTTTTCCCAAAGGAAAACCTTTGGACCATAAAAAAGCCAATCATTTTATCTTTAAAAATATAAAATAGATCCTTTTTCAGGGTCTGGTTTCTGAGCATTGCTGGTGGTGACATCCACTCTCAGAATGGGAACTCCAGCTGCCCTGGGTGTGATTTTACAGAACATAGCATTACAGAGCATCCTATCTACGTGTTTAGTCGAACAAAAGGGTCCCTGTTTATCACACTGGGTTCTGGAAAAAGCAGTGCCAGTTTTACCCCAGGGCTGCGTGTGCCCCTTCCCACAGCCGAGCTCTCCAGCTGCCAGAGCCTGCTCCAGCTCTCCACATGAAAAATTCACTTTTTAATGGGCCAGACTGCGGCAGAGCCTGAGCCGGATCCAAAATCACCTCTTAGCACTCGGCTCTGAAGGGATCTCCAGCCATCCCCAGGAAACTGGAGCACAGCTTGGGATAAAAAGCTCTTTACAGCCCTGCCCTCCTCGGCTTCTCGGGGCTGTGCAGTCGCTGGAAAGCTCCAGGAAATGGAAAATGATATTTTGGAACCACACTGCTCATGGCTTTTTGTTTTCCAGTTAAAGCAAGCTCACACATCAAGAAATTTGGATTTATTTTGTTTTTTCTCCTCCAGGATCCAACGACAGAAGCAAGCTCAGCAGCCTGGCCAAGGGGAGCTCAGGGCCAGGGGAGCAGAACCAGGGAAAAGCTCTGGGAAGTTTTCAGGGTGTGAGGAAAGGTGGAACAAGACCCATGGCCAGGGTGAGGTGTGGGCAGAGCCCCACGTCCCCTCCATGCCAGGGGGACACGGGTCTGGTGCTGAGGGGGTTTTGGGCAGAGCTGCAGCTCTGGTTTGGGTTGGAAGGAACCTCAAAGCTCCTCTCATTCCACCAGACCAGGCTGATTTTCATTTTTTCTCCTCGAGCTGGCTTTGTCTCGGAACTCTCCTTGAGAAAAATGGATTTTATCCAAGCAATGAAGCCAGCCTGGCACCACAATCACCCCAAATGCAGTGGCCCTGGATGGCCCTGCCAGGCACCGGGACATCGACCCGTGGGATGTTTCCCTGGTGAGTCACAGGGGAGCAGCCCCATGGGGCTTTGCCCGGTCGGAGGAAAGGATTTGGAAAGGATTTGCTTTGGAACAGGCCAGGAGGTGAGGAAAATTCCTGTGCTGGCAGCAGTGGCACTCTCCCTGCTGTGGGGCTGGGATGTCACTGGGGACCGGGTGTCACTGGGGTCTGGGTGTTACTGGGATCGGGGTGTCACTGGGATCAGGGTGTCACTGGAGTTGGGGTGTCACTGGGATCAGGGTGTCACTGGAGTTGGGGTGTCACTGGGATCAGAGTGTCCCTGTGGTCGGGGTGTCACTGGTTGGGGTGTCCCTGGGGTCCAGGTGTCACTGGTTGGGGTGTCACTGGTTGGGGTGTCCCTGGGGTCCGGGTGTCACTGGTTGGGGTGTCCCTGGGGTCCGGGTGTCACTGGTTGGGGTGTCCCTGGGGTCCGGGTGTCACTGGTTGGGGTGTCACTGGGGTCCGGGTGTCACTGGGATCAGGGTGTTACTGGGGTCGGGGTGTCCCTGGGGTCCGGGTGTCCCTGGGGTCCGGGTGTCACTGGGATCAGAGTGTCCCTGTGGTCGGGGTGTCCCTGGGGTCCGGGTGTCCCTGGGGTCCGGGTGTCACTGGGATCAGGGTGTCACTGGTCGGGTGTCCCTGGGGTCAGAGGGGACACCACGGTGTGCCAGGGAGCGGGGCTGGCACAGCGCCCGGTCCAGGGGAAAGGCAGCGCTGCTCTTATTGGAGCCGACCTTGTCCCGAGTCTCTCCCACAAATCCAAAGGTCACGGCAAAGCAAACAGCTCCCGAAGGACTGGAGATATCCCAGCGCGGCCGGGACGGGATGCAAATGTCCCGAGAGAACAAACAAACAGGCGGAGAGGCAGCTCCCGAGGGCAGCAGGGAATCCTGGAATCCACAGCAGCGGGACGCGGAGGGGATCGGCCCCTCGGCTCCAGGGCACAGCGGCAGCACCACGTGGAGCTGCTGGAGCCGGTCCCCAGCTGCTCCTGTCCCCGTGTGCCACCTCCACTGCGCTTTAGATCCCTCCAGGGATGGGCACTCCAGCCCTTCCCACAAAGAAATTTTCCCAATGTCCAACCAAAATCTGTCTGGTGCATCTTGAGGCCACTTCCTCTGGGATGGACGGGGAGACCTCGGCATTGTTGTCCCCATCTCATTCTCCACCGGGGACAGCCCAGAGTTCCCCAGAGCCCAGGACAAGGCTGGGGATGATTTTCCCTGCAGGCCTGCCCGGCTTTCCTCCAGCTCCGGGTGGATTCCTGCAGTCCCAGGTCAGCTGGATGTTCTGTGCCGCTCCACACGCCCCGGCTCCCCTTGTCAGCTCCACAAACCCATCAGGCCCAGCCAGATAACGAGCCCAGGCTCTGCCATCTCTCCCCAGATCTGTGGATATTCCAAGCCTCTCTAAGCTCCGGGTTGGATTTTTCAGGCGGGCAGATGATGACTTCAAAGGCACCGGTGCTCATCGGATGGAAAATCTGCGGCTGCCTGGTGGGAGAGGGGAGCTGGCACTGCCCAACCCCTGCAGAGCCCGCTGTCACCTGGACAGAGACACCCAGAGTTTCCAAGGGGCTGCCTTTGGGATGAGAACACCAATCCAGGCTTCACCCACCTTCCCAGGGCTGTTAAAGTTCCTGGTTTAACAGGGGAGGAGGAGGAGGAGGAGGAAGGTTTGCTTTGATTTCCACATCCCTGTGGATTTGTGCACAGGAGACGCACAAAGGATTTGGGGATGAAACTCCTCTCTGCTGCAGGAATAAACATTCTGCCCCAAAACAGAGGGAGGGCAGGGCTGGATGGGATTTTGGGCAGGGATTGTTCCCTGGCAGGGTGGGCAGGCCCTGGCACAGTGCCCAGAGGAGCTGGGGCTGTCCCTGGATCCCTGGAATGTCCCAGGCCAGGCTGGACAGGGCTGGAGCAGCCTGGGATGGTTGGAGGTGTCTGGATGGGCTTTAAGGTCCTTTCACACCCAAACCATCCCAGGATTGTGTGATGCCAAGACAAGCAGAGCAGAGCACAGATCAATCCTGTACCCCTGGGGCTCCCTGGCACACCCAGGGGGGATCTCTCCCTGCCCCACAGCAGTCCCTGGGGACTCCCCCAGCCCCCAGATCCCGTTTGGCAGGTGGATCCCGGCAGGATCCCAGCGGGATCCCAGGGATGGTTCGGGGGGCAGAGGAATGGGACCCCCCCTAAAACCCTGCCAGGGAGGGCAGCTGTGCCCCGGAGAGCCCGGTCAATTAGCGCTGGCTAATTGCAGCCCATTAGGGCTGGCCCTGCTGCAGGAAGGCTGGGTTCCTGCTCCTGCCCAGCCCCTGGAATGGGCACCAGTGGGAAATTGTGGCTAAGGCAGCTCCGGCTCCGCATTCCCTGTGCCCTGAATAATCCAGAGGAACAGCCACGGGGACATTCTCAGCCAGGGAAAGGGTTGGGAGAGCTCCAGGAACGTGCCCCATCCCCGGGAAGGTCCCAGGCTGGACAAACCCGGCCTGTGGAAGGGGTCCCTGGTGGAGTGAGATGGGTTTAGGGTCTCTTCCCACCCAAACCAGGGTTCTGTGGAGTAGCAACTGCTGAGAGGGAACTCGAGCAGCTTGGTGCTCCACCACCGAGCTCTAGCAAACCCCCAGCATCGGCTCCAGCGCTTCCTCCCGCTCCCAGGGTGGATCTTCACCCTTCCCTGGGATGCAGAAGATGCAGCAGATGCAGGAAGGCGCAGTGGGAAGGCTGGGAGAGCTCGGGTCTCACCCCAGAGCCCACGGGCACAGCAGGGGATGCTCCCTGCTCCTCAGAGACCTTTCCCTGCACGGATAAAAACAAAACCCATCCAAAAGCAGGAGAGGAAAAACCCCCTCTGCCTTTCCCTGGGGCCGGGGCTGGGCGTTCCAAGCGCAGGACGAGGCATTCCCGGTGCTGCCCGAGGATTTCAGCGGGATTGGCCTGGGCTAACACACTGTGATCAAAGCTAATCTCTGATTAGCCACACTGAGGAGATTTAATTTAGTTTAAAGCCTTACCTGAAATGCAGAACTGGGTATTATTGCATATCTGAGCGGGGCTGCTGCTGTAAAGCTGCAGTATTTATAGGAGAATTAAAGCCTCCCTGCGAGCAGCGCCCGGGGAGGCAGCGGAGCCAAACACTCCAAAAGCAGCACTCGCTGAGGGAAATGCCACCAGATTTTAGAGGGTCCTTTAATTGCTCCTATTTCTGCTCGGTTCCAGAGAGCCCAGCTCACATTATCAAGCCGGGGGGGTCGGAATCTGCCCCTCTCCTGAGGAAGGGGAGATTTTCACCCAGTGCCAGGGTCACCTCCGGGGATGAGGACTCCAAGCCTCCCTGGGCAGCTCCAGAGCCCGACCCTAATTCCAGGCAGGAATTCCTTTCCTCCAGGTGCCCGAGCTGGGCCTGCCCTGGTGCAGGCGATGTCCTCAGCCTGTCCCTGTTCCCTGGGATCCCTCCTGGGCCCGATTCCTGCTCCCTGGGCTGGGAATTTCAGGCCCCGAGGGGTTTTCTGGGCCAGCCCATCCCGGCTGCGCAGGGAAGCAGAGAGGGGTAAGTGCAGCCCTCCCCACGCCTCACTCCCTCGGGAAATCAGAGCGAGGGGGGAAAAAATAACCCTAAGCGAACTAATTCCTATTAGGAGGGAGCTCCTCTCTCCCCTCATCTCCTGCGAGCGTTCTTGATTAGCTGATAAATGATTAATGGTGCCGAGAAAAGCCGGCTCCTTCATCTCCTGCTTTCATCCCCCAGCCGCCTCCGGGGGACTCCAAATGTCACGGGCAGATGAGAGGGGGGTCCCCCGAGACCCCCAATGTCCCGGGAGGAGAGGCCGAAGCCCTCCCTGCGAGCCTTCATCCCCTGCCTCATCCCGGGAGCGCATCCTCGGAGCGCTGCCCGCTTCCCTCCTCCCCGGGAAGGCACGGGGAGCAGCAGGCACGTCCCTGGAATCCATCGCTCCTGACAAGGGCTCTATTTTAATGCTCCCAACAGCAATTTTTATTCCAGCGCTATGTGAAGGCACTTAGGTTTCTGTGCAGTTTTTACTTTTTAATCTGCCATACTTCTTGGCGGTGTCAAAGTGTCACCAGTTAATAGTCTGGCTGGAAAAAGGAGTGTTTCAGATCTTGTTCCGTCGTCCACACTGTGAATACATTAGAGAGGCACTGAATGATTTAAGAGGGATTTTTCTCCCCCTGAGCAGGCAGGAAAGGCGAACGTGGGAGTGCAGGAGGGGCCCAGCCTCGCTGCTCCCAGATAAAAAGATGGGCAGAGCTTTCTGCTCCAGGCTCCCCCGAGGCAGCGGGGTTTGGGGTGGGAATTCATCCCTGCGGAATTCCCGGCGGTGCTGCCTCACCGGGGACCCTCCGGGTGGGCTCTCCCAAGGTTTGCCCCAGGTTGGTGCCGTTCCCAGCGCCAGGAAAGCGGACAGCCGGTACCAGAGGTTATGGGGCACAAGGAAAAGCCTGGGAAGGGAGGCTCCTGTTGGATTTATCCCAGGGGATGGGAAAACCGCCCATCCCCGGCAGCAGCGGGAGCCCCAAACACACCCATTTCTGCTGGAGCAGGATCCCCGAGGATGCTGCTTTTGGAAGGCAGCATCCCACCCTCCCCAGCTCCCAGGGGATGGCCGGGGTGATTTGGGGATGCTCCCGAGGCCCTGGATAATGAGAACGGGAGACCAAAGCTCCCTGGCTGTACCAGCTCTCAGCAGCCTCCTGGCAGCCCTTCCCTGAGCATTCCAGCTCCACCTGTTCCAGCCAATTCCTTCATTAACCTGTCCCCACGCACGGCTGGGGGAAGCACAGAGTGGAGCTGGGACAGGGATGGGGCAGCAGGGAAGCCAGGCACTGTAATTATCATTATTATTGTTATTAATAATAATAATAATAATACTTTCTATTTCTATTTCTATTTCTATTTCTATTTCTATTTCTATTTCTATTTCTATTTCTATTTCTATTTCTATTTCTATTTCTATTTCTATTTC
>NC_031779.1:19369548-19372318 GCF_001522545.3 Parus major
TATTTCTATTTCTATTTCTATTTCTATTTCTTATATTATTTCTATTATTTATATTTTTTCCTTTTTTCTATTTTTTCTATTATTTATTTATTATTTATTTATTATTATCTGGAGCCCATTAATTTATTAATCATTCCACAGGAAACCCACTGAGGCCTGGTATGTCCAGCAGGACTCTGGGAATTTTTGGGTTAAATCAGGCCTTACCCGGGGCATCTTCTCTCTCCCAATATATCTGATTTCTGTCCCATATATGGATATCTGATATCCTTCCCAATATATCAATATCTGATATCCTTCCCAATATATCAATATCTGATATCTGTCCTATATATCTGATTTCTCTCCCAATATATCAATATCTGATACCTCTCCCAATATATCAATATCTGATATCCTTCCCAATATATCAATATCTGATATCAGTCCCATATATGGATATCTGATACCTCTCCCAATATATCAATATCTGATACCTCTCCCAATATATCAATATCTGATACCTCTCCCAATATATCGATATCTGATATATTTCAATATCTGATATCTCCCAATATATTGATAAGGTTTGATGTGCCTGCAGCAAGGGCTGGATCCAGGGAGCAGCAGCAGCTCTGCCCATCCCCAGTTAGTGGAAGGGAAAGGGGCTGGAGAGAGAAAACAAGAAGGGTGGGACTCCAGAACCTGAAGCTGTAATTGGACAATCAACCCCAATATGCAGATGGACCAAAACTTATAAAAATGTGAGCCCTGGTGAGCAGTTGTCTGTTTTGTGACCATTTTTGGTCCATCCTGGGTGCAGCCCTGGCCGGGCTCTTGTGCCAAGGTGTGTCCTTCAAGCCTTTCAATAAATCCTGAGCTCTGCTCTAGGTCAGCCTTCTCCAGGCACCAACCCCATTCCACGAGCACCCCGCAGTCCCACAGGAGCCGGGGTTTACGGCCTGGACCACCCCTGCAGAGCTCTGGCATCCCATGGCCAGTTTTCCATGGATATTTCTCTGCGGAGAGCGGTGCCGGTGCCGGATGGGCAGCGCTGCGGTCGGGGCGAGCCCGCCCTCAGCCACGGCCCCGCTGCCTGGGCCGGGCATTAATTATTAACTCCGAGCAGGAGATTTGCCTCTCTGCCAGCACCAGGAGCTGCAATAGTTCCCCACATAAAAGAGCATTAAGTGAAAGCCGGGATAAAGCCGATGCCTCGGCGAAGTGACGTCCCCGCTTTCAAGGCCTATTGCTCGGCAGGAAAATTTACAATCCTTTAATTCCATTTACAAGGCGGCAACACAAAAGGGAGCCGGAGACGGAGGCTGGAAGCCGGGAGACTGAAGGGGAGGAATAAAATAAACAGGAGTCCAAGGGAGCCGGGATCAGGTCCCCCCCTCCGAAATTCAGCCGCTCAGTAAATTCCAGGCGGGATTAGGGGCGGAAAGCGCCGGGTGAGGCTCTCGCTGCTGTTCAACGTGTATTAAGTTATATGGGTTCCATCTTGTCCCTATTCACGCCAAGCCAGGTTGTCTATACCCGAGCAGCTCGGCGTAATTTGCTTATAAATAATTGACTTCTTGGCGATTAAAATCTCTGGAGGGGCTCTGGGTTTATTCACAACAAGCCGCCTCGGCCTGCCGTGCAAATTAGGCCTTTCAAACCTGTCTCATCTCCAACAGAAATGTTATGAAGAGTGATTTTTTTATCCTCTGTAATAACCTTCAACTAACCTTTAAACTGAAGTGAATAATTTAAATCTTATTTTCATATCAATGGGGGAGTCAAGCCAAGCAATTATCTTTTATCTGTATACTCTGTCGTCAGAGCGAGGCATAATAAAGTTTTCCCAAGTGGGCAGAGCGAGGCAGGAGAGGAGGAGAGAGCGGGAGCGCGCTGGGATCTGAAGCCATTAATGCGGCGATGAATTATTCAGTAATGAGGACAAGATCTGCCGGCGAGGATCCGCAGCTCGACACAAATCGCCGGATATTCGGCACGGCCAGAGCTGGCCCGGCGGGCTGGGCTGGTGGCACCCCCTGCCTGGGGAGGCTGCATCCCCCTGCAGGGTGAGAGACCAAAAAAACAGGGAAAAACCCCCCAAAAAACCAAACTCCCCCCAGAATTTCCCTCCCTGCTCAAGGCGTTGGGGGAGAGCGGTGCTGAAACTCCCCCCTGTGCTCGTTGAGATTCTGCCGGGCTCGTTGTTCCCCCCCTCCTGCCGGACCCTCCGTGATCTTCTTTTCCATGAATTGATAAAAGATCGTCGCTGTGATCGAGGCGCTGATTGCGGCAGGGCCGAACGCGGAGCTGCGGGAATATCGGGAATATCGGGAATATCGGGAATATCGGGAATATCGCGCGTTCCAAGCTCAGCCCGGGCCGGGGAAAACACAGCCTGGCATCAAATATTCATCCCTTGCCTTGGCCCGGGGCAGGCAGGAGCGGGATGGGGGCCTGGGATGAGGGGAAAAAGGAAAATAATCGCTGCTCCGAGCCTTGCTGAAGTGCCAGAGACAGATCCCTCTTCTCCAGCCAGAATGAGGCTTTAACCTGCAGCTCCCAAGTTTAGGATCTCCAAATTCCCCGGGCATCATCCATAAAAGAGATGGCAGCGCCTCACAATCCAGGGGGTTAATTTATGTCACCCACAGCGGGAGGGACAGGGACAGCCAGGGCTGGGACCCTGCTCCATCCATCCATCCATGGATCAATGGATCCATCCATGGATCCATCCATCCATCCATGGATCCATCCATCCTTCCATGGATCCATCCATCCATCCTTCCAT
>NC_031779.1:19373315-19376227 GCF_001522545.3 Parus major
TCCATCCCTCCATCCCTCCATCCCTGCCAGCCCAGAGATGTCCACACCACAGCAGACATGTGCCCAGGGCCTTCCTCTTTGGGATTTTCCACCCAGCACTTGGAATTGATGGACACCTGGGGAAAATCCCAGCAGGTGCAGAAAAGCAGGAGCCAGGACAATCCCAGGGAGAGAGCAGTGCTGGATTAGATGTCAGGGCAGCTCTGGCACCGAGCATTAAATATCTTCATGTAATCTTTCCACTTAAACCAATGATTAAACAGATTTAGCAGATGATTAAACAAATAAAGATTAATGAAACAAGCAAAGCAATCAAATCTTTATGGGGGAATAAATGCGTGATCCAAAACAATATTAGGACAAATTGTCTAAAACTAATCGAGGCTGTGCTGCTTTTGTCTAAACAGCGTTTGTTATGTTCGCACTTGGGTGCAATCAAAATATTTGCTCAAACCAGGATGGAACTGAAAATCCCAAACACTGTCAAGGATTAAAGGAAAAATAAGGAATGTTTTGCAGGATTCCCTGCGCTCCTGGGCAGTGCTGGCAGCTCCTGCCCAGCCTGGGTGCCTGAGGGAGCCCATGGAAATTGGGCTGAGGATGGAGAGGATGGGGATGGCCCCAGGAATGGCAAGGGATGGGACAGCTGGAGCACGGCCAGAGGGATCCTGGAGCGGCTCCATCCCACAGCCACTGCTGCTGGTCCCTCTTTCATTAATTTTATGGGAACTACTGGATCCCTGAGGTCCCTCCAAGCCAGCCCATCCCATCATTCCATGAACTCACGGCTGTGGTTGCTCCAGCAGCAGCAGCAGCAGCAGCGCCGGGGTTTTCGAGCTGTAAGTCTTTTTCTTTCATCAATTTTGCATAGGGGAAGATCGTGTTTGCTCTAAATACTTTTGTTTTTAAAGCCTCCTAAATTTTTGAAATGAAAATAACAAGGGGGAGAAAAGAGAAAAGACTTTTCCAGACAAACTGTCAGGAGGCTGCAGCATCCAAGGAACACAAACAGAACTGTGCTTCGTTAGGGGGAAGGGAAGGAGGTGCCAAATCCAGGGAGAGCTGTGTTCCCTGGAGGGAGCAGGGATGTGCCGGGCTGCAGCACCCTGGGGTGTCCCTGCTGGGGATGGGGTGTCCCAGCGTGGATTTCCGTGTTTTCCTGGGCACTGGGATGGTGCTCTTGGACAAAACCACTCCGAGTGGTTCGACTGCAGCTCCTAAACCTTTGCTGAGGAAATGGCAATAGTGTTAATGTTCATTAACACTAATTCACACCCCTGTTTCCGAAAACAGTGGGGTGGGATGGGGGGAATTCCTCGTTTGGGAGGAATGGAGGGAGGAATCAGGTCCCTCTGTCCGGGCCAGAGCTGGAGCTGAGAGCAGAAACAGCCTCGCCTGCCGTCACTGCAGCTGAACATCCCTCCTGGGGGAGTCACAGCATCCCGGGGCTGTTCCTGCTGGAAAAGCCCTCGGAGACCATCGAGTCCAACCATTCCCGAGGCCACCACAACTTCCCAAAGTGCCCCTTCCCCAGGGCTCTGGATCTGTGGGAATGGGGGCTGCAGCCCGGCCCTCACCTTGCCCAGCTGGAGCTGCAGGGCTGGCAGGGAGCAGCAGGTTGGAACAGAGGGACCCACGTGCTGCCAGAGCCCTGTCCTGTCCCTCTGTCCCTCTGTCCCCGCAGGAGGAACGGGGCAGGACACAGCCGCAATTCCAGCGGGAATTCCCGGTGGCAGGGCAAGGGCAGGAGCAGGTGGATGCCGCGGGCACGGGGCCACCTCCAGCAGCTCTGTCCCCTGTGCCACCCCCGGCAGCCCCAGCCCAGCCCCTGGCTCCGTCCCTGGTGGCCCGGGGATCCTCACATCCCCCGGTGCTGCCATTCCCAATGGGAATTCCGGACCCTCCGGCTGAGCCGCTGTCTCGGCTCTGCTTGGGCACGGAGAGGAGATTTGCATCCTGCAGCTGCAGCAGGAGAATCCAGCAAATCCATGACATGAATTCCAAGTCTCCCTCCCTCAAGGAAAGGCTGGAGCCAGCTCAGCATCCCTCCTCTCCTCTCCTCTCCTTTCCTCTCTCCCCCCTCCTCCTCCTTCTCCTTTTTTTTTTTTTTTTGGAGACTCATTACTATATTGTGGATATTCTCCACTAAAGGGCATCTCTTTGAATGCATTTGCTTTTTTATTAATGTGTGCTAAGACAAGTCAAGCCTGATTATCATGAAGACAATTGCTGAATTCCCTCCTGGAGAAATCTCATCTAGACTGTGTAGGCGTTTTAATTTCAGAGACCCATTAATTGGCACAATTGCTTAAGCAGCTGCTTTCCGTGTCATTTTAGGACCACTTTATGAAAAACAGAGCTTGGAAAAAAAAAAAAAAAAAAAAAAAAAAAAAAAAAAAAAAAAAAAAAAAAAAAAAAAAAAAAAAAAAAAAAAAAAAAAAAAAATATGACAGGCCAGAGCTTTCTACATGGCAACATAATTAATGCAAGGAGCTTCCTTGGAGCAGCAGAGCAACAAAAAGCCACCAAAATACGGCTGCCCTGCGCTGGCTGCACGTGGGGAGCGCAGCCCAGCACCAGCTCCCCCGGAATCAGCTGGGAAGGCTGCTCAGCACCCTGTGCTGCCACAAAGCCCTCCCTAGCCCGGGAGCTGGGGAGGATAAACCCCCGGGCAGAGGGGAAGGCAGGGGGGTCCGGCAGGAGCCAGCCCAGCGCTCCCCAAGGGGGCTCAGCCCCGGAGCACCAGCACTGAGGGTGCCCGGGGGGCGGGGGGGCTCTCCCTGCTCCGGGGGTGATGAGGAGGGGTCTGGAGGAGGGGGAGGGCCTGGAAGGGAGGTGGGAGAAGCAGCAGGAGCAGAGGGCTCCAAAGGCCCCGAGCTGACCCCAAACATTGTTTCTCCCAGCACTGCTGC
>NC_031779.1:19376633-19382066 GCF_001522545.3 Parus major
CCCAGTGCATCCCAGTTCATCCTAGCACACCCCTGCACATCCCAGCACATCCCAGTGCATCCCAGCACATCCCAGCACATCCCAGTGCATCCCAGTGCATCCCAGCACATCCCAGCACATCCCAGCACATCCCAGCCCAGCACAACCCAGCACATCCCAGCACATCCCAGTACATCCCAGTACATCCCAGTACATCCCAGTACATCCCAGTACATCCCATCCCATCCCAGCACATCCCAGCCCATCCCAGCCCATCCCAGCTCTCCACACACCCCTGGATGGATCCCTGTGCTCGGGACAGGGGCAGGTGGTGTGGGATTCCCGTGGCCCCCGGGGCTCCCTGGATCTCCCTGGATTCTGTCCCGGCACACGCCAGCCCCGCTCGGCTCCCGGCCTTCGGTTAATTACGGAATTAATGAGGGCCCGGGAGCAGCGGCCGGCCCGAGTTCCACGCTGCTCTTCACCACGGGCAGAACCACACATTCCTGATTATTAATAAATAAATAACGCCCTATCAATGCCCTAAATTATCGGCGGAATATATTTGCTAACCCAAAGCAATAGCAGGAACAATTACTTATTAATAAAGCAATAGCTAAATCTAATTACATCCCCATCAGATCCTGCAAGTAATAAAACCACAGTTGCCTTCCAGAGCTGAGGGACCTGCTGACCTCAAATCAAAGTTTAAACCATCCATCAGCTCCCAATACATTCCCAGCACATCCAGCAATTACCATGCCCTCCATCGGCTCCCCCGGCAGGGGCAGGGGTCACCCCATGTGCTGCACGGCTGTGAGCAGGAACAGAGCCTCAGAAATCTCATTATCCTGTTAACCATACATTTATCTGACAAGATAAAAGAGACTAGGTGACCAAGCTATCATTAAAGATTAATAGAAAGTATAAAAAATTCAGCTGCAACCAGCATTACTGTTTAGTGCCTGTGATAGGCCTGACAGGATTATTAATCAGGCAGCCAAAAAGATTTAGGGCTTTGCTCTTGGTTTTTGCGTTTCAAGTCTGCGGTGTCGTCCCCTCTCCCCAGCAGGCAGAGCCCGGGTCAGGGGGGCCGCTGGTTAATTGGTTCTGGGGGTTTGGCAGGGGTGGCTCAGATCAATTATTAAACCCAGGGCTGAGGTGAGGACCGGGATGCTCCGGAGAGGGCCGGGGTGTTTATGGCAGCGGCTCCTCTCCCGTGCCAGGCTATTAATAAATTGTACAGATCAATGCCGGGATTAATTTTAATCGAGGGCTACAAGGATCACGCAGCTCCCAGGGTGATTTTCCCCTCATTCTTAATTCCATTTAAGTTTAACATGAAAGATTCCCAGGTAACACCTACACAGGAAGAAACGAGATTTCCCTGTTTTTAAGTCTTAAGTATTCTTTTTATTCTGCTTTGCCTTTTCCCTTTTGATCATAAATCAATGTCCGTCGCTGCTTTCCCGGGAAGGCGGGCTGCAGGCAGGGCTGCCCTGCATTTCCCCACCTGCCACAGACTAAAACCAATAAATTAGGGAAGGAGTTTTCTAAAAAACTCCGTGGAGGTGGAGCTGGGGTGGGTGGGGGTCCCTGGCACCTCCCAGCTCTCCCCATCCCTCCCTTCCAGGGATCCCCGCTGGGATTTCCCTCCAAACACACATTTAAAGTAGGGAATGTCCCTGAAAGCTTGACCAGACTTTTTGGGTCCAGCCCAGGGGCTTGGAACCTCCCAGCCCAGATTTTCTGGGATTCTGTGATTCCACAAAAACCAACTTTTTCTTTTTCTCCCATGAAAACCTCCCAGTGGGAGCTTGGAGAGGCTCAGACCAGCCTTTCCCACAAAAATGAGACAAACCAGAGCAGTACCTGTGAGCATCCCAGGAGAAAAACTTACCTCCAAACAACCCAAAAAAATATTTGTTCCCTGGAAGAAGTGCAAATCAACCTCTGGAAGCCCAGGAAAGAATCCAAGCAAGCGGCAAGAGGAGCAGGGAAACACGGAAATGTCTGAGCACGGCCCAGAGCCTGGCTGGGAACATCATCTCCGTAAGAACCTGGTTTCCATCCCAGTACCTCATGGAACCCTTCACTGGGAGGTTTCTCTGCTGAAAAAAAAATAATCACATTTTGAAGTGTTTCCCCCCTGAATTTCCATGTTTTCCATCAATTCCCTCCCTTGTGTGGGATCCTGCAGCTGGCAGTCAGTGATCAGACATAACTGGAATTAGGCACGGAGTGAACGGGGCCTGGAGAGGTGCTCAGAGAGGTCTGGGGACACAGGACGGGGCACACGGACTGGGATGCACTGGAGGGATCCACGTGGGCCAGATCCTTCCTTGAGGAAGCAGCAGCAGCACCAGAACAAGTTCCTGCTTTTCCAGCAGTGCAGAAACCCTGCAAATCTTTATGGGATCATGGAATGGTTGGGCTTGGAAAGGACCTTAAGGCCCATCTTGTTCACCTTCCACTATCCCAGCGTGGTACAAGCCCAATCCAACCGGGCCTGGAACATTCCAGGGATCCAGGGGCAGCCACAGCTTCTCTGGGCAACATGAAAGGGCCTCAGCACCTTCCCAGAAAACAATTCCTTCCCAAAACCCCATCTGTCCCCAGGTCACTCCATCCCTGCTCCCACACCTGCGCTGGACTCGGGAGTTTTCCTGTGAAATTCCTGCCCTCAGGAGCAGGGCCTGGATAATCCCCAGCTGCAGGAAGGTAGGACTCGGCTTCCCGGCCTCTTTGAAGCTCACAAGAGTGAGATAAAAGAGAAATGTTAAAGCTTCTGCAGAGCGAGCGGGAGGGGATCCGGGGAAGCGGCCGCGCACGGCAGAGCTCGGATTTCTGCCTCTGACAAACCTGGGATGAAAGGGAAAGCTCCAGCACATCCCTCGTGCTTCAGTGAGGAAACTCCACGAGTTCCTCCCGCCTCACATCGATGCCATCGGGGTTGTGGCTCAGTTTGGGGCAAAAAGTGCTGCTTTCAGCCGTGTGACATCGCGTGCAGCCGGGCCCGGCACCGCGGCGTCGCTCCTGCAAGAGGAAAAGCAAATCAAAGCTCAATTCATCTTACAGGGGTCCAAACCACAAGGAAACAGCTGGAAATTCGAAACATTCCCGGTTTTTTGTGGTATCCCCGCCCGGAGGGCTGGGAGGACCCCTCAGGCCAATGAAAACCAGCTGCCAGGAGCTGCTGGAGGTGGGCTGGGGCTGGGGGAGCTTCACAGGAACGCTTTGGGTCTGGGACATCTCATTCCATAAAAATCCACGGGATTCTTGCTGAAAATATTCCCCCATATCCCCATTTCTCCTGGCCTGGAGAGGGAGAATTCCCCCACATCCCTGTTCCCACAGGATGCTCCAGCCCCGCCGGGTGACCCAAGGACGCCGCTGCTCTCCCTGGAGGCTCCAGGCAGAAACTCTTCCGTGCTGGGGACCGGAAACATTTGGGAGGAGAATCCATCCCTTTCCCGGGGAGGAACTGTCCGAAGTCGATGGAAGATAAAGTCCAATTAATTATTTACTTCCATGAGCTCATGGAAATCTTCCCTGGAGCCTGGCAGGACCAGCGGGCTCCCAGCTTTTATCTGTTTACCAGGATGAGATGGGAGAAGGGGATGGGGGGTGGGGGAAGGAGCTTAATGACGGTGTCTGTTGATCATCAACGCGAGAAAAATGAATTGCTTCCCTGAACCTGAGAAATATCAAACTGCATAAATAAATCCATTTCAATTATTAATAAAGGAATTTACATTCGGAGCCTGAGCATGAGAATTAATTTCATTTCTTATGCTAAAGTGGCCAGTACGGCTGAGGAGTCGAGAATTAAAAGATTAAAATGAAGGTAGGGGTGGGTTTGGAGGGAAAAAGAGGCAAAGTGGAAATTCCTGGTCCTAAACAAAAGCATCTTCCAGCGGCTGTAAAGGAAATGAAATGGGAATAAAAAGGCAGTTTGGGGTGGGAAGGTGTTGCAGGAATGAGGGTTCTGCTCTGTCACCATCCTCGATGCTCTCCTGGCCAACATCTCCCATGGAAAGAGCTCCATGCAGGATGCCAAGGACAGCACCTTTGGGGACAGCCAGTGCTGGCCCACAATTGATAAAAACCAGATCTAAGCAAACCCAGGACTGAAATCCTTCCCAAACCACTGGCTGTGTCCTCCCTGCCCCAGCCCTGGGGCCGCTCCCTCGCTCCCAAGGGACCCCGATGGTTTGGGGTAAAGGCTGGCCTGCAGCTCGGGCAGGGCAGAAATCCCACCTGGCTTTTGCCCTCTGTGAGAAATGACCCCAGAAATGATGCCAGAAAGTGGCAGTGCCGTGTGGCTGCCACAGCTGGGGAGTTTGGGGCAGAAAGGTGAGGTTTGGGCACTTCCCAGCACCCCAGGGGCTGGAACGGGGCAGTTTCCCAAGGCTGGGGCTTGGTCCCACGCACAGGAGCCACATCAGCCCCTTCCCCGTACCCCAGCCCCTGGAAAGTCCCCCCTCTCCTGCTGTTTTCCCATTCCCAGCATTAACAACCCCATTTCTTTCCATCCGCCCTCTTTGGTGGTGTTCCCAGAGCTCTGGAGCAGCTCCCTGGGAAGCAGGAGCTGGGGGGGGTGCCCAGCCCCTCTCCCAGCCCCCATTCCCGTGTCCATGGGGAGCAGGGGCAGCGCTGTCCCTCTCCTGCCCCAGCTGCAAACCCAGGCCCCAGAGAGCGCAGCGCCGCTCACCCCGCGCTGCCGGGCTGGAACCTTCTCCCAAAGCCTCCTCCTCGCCGGCCACATTGTTCCTTGGTGTGATGAGACATTCCAGGAAAACCTGCTCAAATCAAAACAGACATTTGGAGGGGCTTTTGTTTGGCTTTTCCCCAGCTCCCCCCGCCCTGACTCCTGTGAAGGCACTTGTCGAGTTGATTTGCTCGCGCTGCCTCCGGAGCCCGGCCTTGCTCCGGAGCTGCTGCTCTTTTCAGTCGGCTCCTCAGAATGAGAAGAAAAACTTGGCAAAGCAACAATAGGGAAGGGGAAAAAAAAAAAAGGCATAATCTCGGTACAGAAGTTGCATTATGTGATGTGGTTGCCATGTGGTCGAGGATGGGAGAGGATCATGAGAGCACACGGTGGGAGAAGTGATAACGGGAGAGACGATCCCGAGGAGCGCCGGGCTTTGGGAACCAAGGCTGGGATGCAAACCTGGTGCTACCAACCCAGCCCGGTGCCAGGAGATCCATGAGAGTCCCTCAGACCTGGCTGGGGGAGCCTGGATGGGGACAGAAGTGCTGGTGGCCGTTCCCTGTGCCCGGCACACCCAGCCCCGGTGCCTTTGGCCACGCGGATTCCCGATGTGGGGATTTAGGCTGGGGGATGTGGGATCCCTGCTGGCAGGGAATTCCTGCAGGTGCAAACCCCAAACCTCGCTGGGGGAGAATCATCAAAATGATGATTCACGCAAAGATGGGACCTGAGTGCTGCAA
>NC_031779.1:19382728-19387600 GCF_001522545.3 Parus major
CCCCGGGCCCACAGAGCCCCAGAGCCCCAGGTCTGCTCTGCTCCCACACTCAGCTCCTGGCGTGCGGCAGCGGGATCCAAACCCCTCATTTGGCCTGATTAAAGCTTAATGATCCCAGCTCCATGATGAAGGAGCTGCCCCAGTTTCCTGGGCCCAAGCAGCGTAGCCGGCCAGGACTCAGGTGGATGGGCACGGCTGGGGCTCGGCCTGGGGGACACCGGGAACAAACCGGGAATTTCAGTGGGAGGAGGGATGGAGGAGGATCCCGGATTCCTGCCCGCAGCTGAGCCGCTTCTGAGCGGCGGGAGACATTAAATAAAGTGTGTTAATGAGCGTTTCGGGATGAAAAACAACCTGGCCGCCTCTCAGGCAGCACAGCAGCGCTGGGTGCAGTCATTTGGGGGCCAGGCTGGGGCTGCAGGCCCTGCTCCCCACAGCACCCCCAGACAGGGCCGGGTCACCCCCGGGGATGGGGGACACGGGGGTCCCACAGAGAAGGGGGACACGGGGATCCCACGGAGAAGGGGGACACAGGGGTCCCACAGAGCAGGGGGACATGGGAGTCTCAAGGAGCAGGGGGACACGGGGATCTCACAGAGAAGGGGAACACGGGGGTCCCACGGAGCAGGGGGACACGGGGGTCCCACGGAGCAGGGGGACACGGGAGTCCCACAGAACAGGGGGACACAGGGGTCTCAAGGAGCAGGAGGACATGGGGGTCCCACGGAGAAGGGGGACACAGGGGTTCCCAAGGAGCAGGGGGACACGGGGGTCCCATGGAGCAGGGGGACACAGGGGTCCCATGGAGGATGGGGACACGGGGTCCCAAGGAGAAGGGGGACACAGGGATCCCACAGAGCAGGGGGACACGGGGGTCCCATGGAGCAGGGGAACATGGGGGTCCCGAGAAGCAGGGGGACACGGGGGTCTCAAGGAGCAGGGAATCACTCCGGTTCCTCACCAGCCCTCCTCAGGCAGCGTCCCTGGAGGAGCCCCGGCAGCAAACGGAGCTCCCCATCTGCACACGAGCTCTGGACCCCATTAGAGCGGGGCCGGGGGGAGCGGGGCGGCCGCAATGCACACAAGGTGCTCTCCTCATGAAAGCATCTTTTGATTATGTTATTGCAGCTATCAAAATATTGCCGAGTTCAGAGCATTCCTCCGGGATCCCCGAGCTCTTCAAAGGCCGGAGCACCACGGCTGGGGAAAAAGAGGCCTTTAATTATGTCGGCTTCCACGCTCGTTCTGCCGTGGTTTCCTCACAGAAAAAAAGGCCTTTAATGAGGAGAAGCCCATATGGCTGCATTGTTCAAACAGGGAAATAAAGCTGATTTGGGGGCTTTCTGCAATAGATGTGCCAGTTCCCTCCCAGCCCCACATTCCGAAGGGCTCTGGAGCACAGGGACAGTGCTGTAGAAATCCCAGCCTGGCTGCAGAGCTGCTCCCATCCCCATCCCCATCCCCATCCCCATCCCCATCCCCATCCCCATCCCCATCCCCATCCCCATCCCCATCCCAGCCCCATCCCAGCCCCATTCCCATTCGCACCCCAACCCCAGCCCACGCTGCTCCCATCCCCATCCCCATCCCATCCCATCCCCCCCCCATCCCATCCCCATCCCCATCCCCATCCCCATCCCCATCCCCATCCCATCCCAGCCCCATTCCCATTCGCACCCCAACCCCAGCCCACGCTCCTGCCATTCCCCACCACTTTCACACTCTCTAGCAGCCTTTTCCTCCTTCCCAGTCCCATTAAGCCCCACACACGTCAGGCCTGAGAGACTGCAGTGGGTGCTTTCCACAAACCCCCTCATTTTTCTCAGGTTCCATTTGAATTTCAATGTAAAACCTCATTTTTACCCCCCAAACATAAATAGCAAAGCAGAGCCGTGTGCTACACACTTTAAAGAACTTATTGCGTATATTCTGCTAATAAATTCTCCTATCTGGGGGATGTAATTAAAGGCCAGCATGCACTGCAGGATCCCAGCAGTTCTGCAAAGCTTTTGGATGCTTGGAGTTCTAATAAAGAGAGTTTTGTTCGAGAACTCGCAGGGAACAACCACAATTAATTGCCAAGGAGGGTGTGTGCCTCACTGGAGTGACTAAGCATGAAAAATGATGGAGCAGAGAGTACAAAAAAGCAACAAACCCACGGGGTTTTTAAGGGGAGCGAGGGCGAGCGGCTGTGACGCGGCAATTCCTGCCCTTCCCACATCCCACCCAGCTCCCGGGTGCCCCAGGGGGCTCTGAGCAGTGAGGAAGCTTCTGTGGACAGCAGGGCTCAAATCCACCAGCAGCACGGAATCATGGAATGCTTTGGGTGGGAAGGCTCCTCCGAGCTCCTCTCATTCCATGGGCAGGGAAGCTTCCTCCATCCCAGGCTGTTCCGAGCCCCGTCCATTCACACGGGAGAAACAAACCCACAAACCCAAACAAGGCAAGGAAACCCAAGACAAGTCACTCAATGGAAGTCAAAGTTCTTCCTGGGAATGTTTCCCCCATCCTTCCTCCCCAAAGCTGTGGAGCAGAGCAGAATTTGCTCCCCCTTTTCCTGAGGATCTGCGGGCAGAGTTTGAGTCTCACAGGGGATCACGTTTGCTACCAAAACACAAATATTTATACTTCAATGAAAGATTCGTTTCCCACAAAGGATTAAAATCCACCTGAAGCCCGAGGTTCAGACTTTCCCTGTTCCACATCACCAAAAATCCCCAGCCCCCAGTCCTCTGCTTCCCAGACGGAATTACAAAGAGCAACTTCTCAAGGGCTGTAGAGGCAGCAGTGGCATTTTAGCGATTTTAGCTGCCAATTTCTTTGCTTTCCATGTTTTACATGACAATTGAGGGAAATCTTCCCCAGACAGCAATTCCCCGTCCCGGTCAGCGGGACACCGGCACCACAATACACAAATTACAGCGCTGGCAGCGAGGAGCAGCCAGAGCTGGAGACGCGACATTGATGCCAAAAAATTCCCATTTCAAGCCACCACAAAGGCAGAATTTTGCTGTGTTTCCCATGCAAATAATCAGGCAGGAGAGCAGCGGCACCTCTGCCTCGGGGAGCAGAGCGGGGCCAGAGCCAAGGGCAGGGCGGATAAGGTTTAGGGGAAAGCTCAGAAAGCTTGTTTGGCATCAGAGAAATCCGATGGATCTGACCCTCAAAATCCCATGGATCTGAGGCTCCCGTGGATCTGAGGCTCCCGTGGATCTGAGGCTCCCGTGGATCTGAGCCTCCCGTGGATCTGACCCTCCCACAGACCCAGCCCTCGCTGCCTGGGGGTGACCCTGGCTCCGTGCCCACCTCCAGGGCAAGGAGCCCCTCAGCCCCCTCCCGTGCCCCCCCTGCATCCCAATCCCACCATGCCCAGGATGGGGACAGGGATCTGTCCCATCCTCCAAGCCCCTGATGTCCCCAGAGCTGGGCACCTCCTGCTCAGGAGGTGTTTCCAGCTGGACATCCCAGCCCTGGAGCTTGTTTCCCATGCACGTGCAGGGATTCAGGGGCTGGAGAATCCCAGGTGAAAGTCCAGCTGTAAATCCAGCCCAGGCACCTGCCAAGGGCGAGGAAGAGCAGGGGGCACCGAGGGGTTTAACCCCCAATTCCTGAGGTCACAGCCCTCACGCTTCCCAGCTGGGGCCGAAGATGTGCTTCCATGGCAGCCTGTGGGATGTGGGAGCAATCCACAGGGATGCAGGGACAGCTCACAGGGATGCAGGAACAGCCCCTATGGATGCAGGAGCAGCCCCTATGGATGCAGGAATAGCCCACAGGGATGCAGGAGCAGCCCACAGGGATGCAGGAATAGCCCCTATGGATTCAGGAACAGCCCACAGGGATGCAGGAACAGCCCACAGGGATGCAGGAATAGCCCCTATGGATTCAGGAACAGCCCACAGGGATGCAGGAATAGCCCCTATGGATTCAGGAATAGCTCACAGGGATGCAGGAATAGCCCCTATGGATTCAGGAACAGCCCACAGGGATGCAGGAGCAGGTCCAGTGTGGCAGGAGAGGCTTCCCATGAGCATTCCCAAAATCCCAGCCCAGCAAGAGGCCACGTCCTGCCCCTGCCTCCCCAGCCCTGAACGCTCCGTGCTGCAGCCACCAACATCCCGCCCTGATTTCATCGGGCAGGAATGCTGCAAGCTTCCAGAACAATTTTTTCCCTGCCATTTCTTCTCCGGGTAGAAGCGGCTGACTTTTCCAAGAGTCTCTTTTTTCCAGAGGAAAGCGGGACGTTAACCATTGGAGTGAAGGCGTTCGGTTCCCTATCGTGGCCTTCCAGAACCAGGATTAAAAATGGAAAGGGGCACCTTTAAAAGTTTAATACCATTTAAATGTTGCAGTCTCCCTCCTGCACCAGATCGTTCCGTAAAGCAGCTAATTAAAAAATGGCTGCTGTGATGACAGACTCGATTAATAGCTTTTGAAGAGCAGCCAGTGCACCAACTGCTCCTGGAGCCATGATGAAAGCTAATAATGTAGAAAATTCTGCCAATTCTTCTAATTCATGAATATTTAAGCCTGTGAAAAATCTGTCAGATTATAGCACTTCTCTGGTGATTTTCTGCTTAAGTACAGGGATGGGTCCGTGCCAGGGGCTCCCAAACTTCAGGGAAGTTTTATTGTCTGCAGCTCCAGAGCCCTGCGCCCTCCTCTGGCTCCTTAACTCCTGCCAGGGCAGCGGGAGCCAGGGAAAAGGCTGGGCTGGGCTCAGAGGGACACCCAGATGGACACAGGGACATCTAGATGGACACAGGGACACCCAGACAGACACAGGGACACCCAGACGGACACAGGGACACCCAGACAGACACAGGGACACCCAGATGGACACAGGGACACCCAGATGGACACAGGGACATC
>NC_031779.1:19388636-19388894 GCF_001522545.3 Parus major
CTAGATGGACACAGGGACACCCAGATGGACAGGGGGTACCAATGAAGGGTCAGTGCTGGCACCAATGAAGGGTCAGTGCTATGAGGGGTCAGTGCTGGTACCAATGAAGGGTCAGCACTGGTGAAGGGTCAGTGCTGTGAGGGGTCAGCCCTGGCACCAGTGAAGGGTCAGTGCTGTGAGGGGTCAGTGCTATCACCAATAAAGGGTCAGCGCTGTGAGGGGTCAGCACTGTGAGGGGTCAGCACTGTGAGGGGTCAG
>NC_031779.1:19392123-19393894 GCF_001522545.3 Parus major
TCGGCAGTTTGGCACGGCGGGATCGCAGCCACACTCACTCCCATCCTGGAAACTCTCAGCTCACAGAGAACCCGACAAGTGCCGCTAATTCATAAATATTTAACACCCAAATCTGCTGCCTCCTGATAGCTTTTTCCAGAGTTTCTATTCTAATCCATATTCCACCCTCTTCCCCTCCCCACCGGCCCTCCTCGGGTTTTTTTTCCTCCCTTCCTCTTTGCCGGGCACGATTCCAAGTGCTGAGATGACTGTTTCACTTCCCTGCTGTCATCAGTTGTTTTTATCTTATCTGGCCCGTGGATGCCAGTCAGCACCCGCTGCCAGCGGCCTGACCCCGGCGGATCCGCGTCCTCAGCGTGGCCGTCAGCACTTCTGGGGGGAGAGGGGGCAGGAGGAGCAAATCCCAGCAGCAGCCAGAGCTGACAGCTCGGGGTGAGAGCTCCTTCCCGCTGGGAATTCCGTGCTGCTGCTGGCGGTGCTCGGCCAAAGCCCCCCTCCTGCTCTCTTGGAGCAGCTCCGAGGTGTCCCCAGAGCCTTCCCTTCCCAAATCTCATCCTTCTCCCTGCACCCACAGCCTCGTCCTCCCCACGTTCCCCATCCCCTTCCCGCCTCACCTCCGGGCTCTCGCAGCACCCATTTCCACGGTTAATTTATCAGTTTAATAATGGCATCGTGGGGAAGGGCGAAGCGAGGCCAGCACCGAGCCAGCTCGACTTTATATACATCTCACCCAGAGTAAAAACGTCATGTAAGATTTACTCAACATGCATTTTATCAAAGTGCTCAAGCGCTGAAGTAAAAGGGCTTTTAGTTCCAGCAGATTGAAGGGGGTGGCATGTGGGGAAGGAGGAGAGAACGGATGGATTTGAGCTCTGCCAGAAGCTCTTGTTGCTTTTGCATCAACATCTTTATTTTCCAAGAGAGGATTTAAGACCTTGTTGTGTATAAACAAGCGAGACTGGAGGAACTTGAACGGTGAGGAACTGTAAAAGGTTATACTGAAAAATGCTCTTAGTCTGCATGAAATAAGATTCTTCCTGGAAACATGACACTGAACATTGAAGGGAGGGGGAGGAATAGCTGTAAAATGGCTCTAGAAAAGGGGTTACAAATTAAATATAATAAAAAGAATCCTTTTGAATGAGATCTTAATTTAACCTCAACATCATGACCATATATTTCAGGAAATTAATCCCTTGGCCTCCAATAAATCCAAAGTCTAACACAACCACTTACGGCTCAGCAATGAGCCATTAGTATGGGCTCCAGATCCTGCTAAACCAGCGGAGCCGTTCTTTAGGAATGTGCTGAATTCCCCGCGGCCATCGGGGCTGCGCTGCTCCTGGCACCGGCCCCGGGAGGAGCCGGGGGGCTGCGGGGTCCCCAGCCAGCCCATCCCACCCTGCCAGCACCCGCTCCTGCTCCGCAGCCACCGCCCGAGCGGGATGGGGAGCGCAAGGAGCGAGAGAAAACCTCCCGAGGAGCCTCTCGGGGCTGCTCCGCGCTGCCAGCTTGGCACCGGCCCCTCCTGAACATGCCCCAGGATGAGGGAAGGAGCTTCTAATGAGCCGGGAGTGGAACCTTGCTCTGAAAGGGAACATATGCCACCGCAGCTCCCTTGGCACCCGCTCCTGGAGCCGGCTGCTGCCAGGGAATGCTCTCCCAGCCAGCCCCAGACACTTCGGGGCTCTGAGCGGGAGCACACGGGCCAGGTGAGGAGCACTGGAGCTCTGCAGGAGTCACAGAACCTGCTGGAAGAGCTGATGGTGTC
>NC_031779.1:19393994-19397081 GCF_001522545.3 Parus major
GGGGACATTGGGGATCAGGTGGGGTCTGGGTGGGAAAAGGGGACATTGGGGATCAGGTGGGGTCTGGGTGGGAAAAGGGGACATTGGGGATCAGGTGGGGTCTGGATGGGAATGGGGACATTGGGGATCAGGTGGGGTCTGGATGGAAAAGGGGACATTGGGGATCAGGTGGGGTCTGGGTGGGAATGGGGACATTGGGGATCAGGTGGGGTCTGGGTGGGAATGGGGGGCCATCGAGAGGTGACATTGGGGACATTGGGGAGGTCTGGGTGGGAAAAAGGGCTCGTTACAAAGAGCAGGCACCCCCTGTGACATGAGGGACATGAGGGTCCCGGCTGGGGTCTGAGAGCCAGCCCCTGTCCCAGCTGTCCTTGCAGGCAGGAGGAAGGAGCAGGAGTGGGAGTGTGTCTGTCCCAGTGGACAGCCCTGCTCAGAGCTGGTTCAAGCTGGAAATGACATTCTGACAGGCAGAAAAAAAAACCAGTTCCCCATCAGAAAGTGTTTTTGTCAACAGCACAAGCGCAGGGCAAAACCCCAGCACTGAGTCCCAGAGCATCCCAGGAAGCAGGCACAGGAAAAGAGGCAAAAGCGCAACTTTTGGTGGGGAATCACAAATAGATGGGCAGGAGCCAGGGAATGGCTGGAGCTGTGTTCAGCTGGATATTGGGATATCTGGATATTCTCCACCCTGAGGTGGAGGTTCCCCAGGGAACGGGCACAGCCCCGAGGCTGCTCCAGGAGCGTTTGGAACACGATCCCAGGGATTGTTCCAGGCTGGGATTGTTGGGGGGTCTGGGCAGGGCCTGGCACTGGGCAGGATGGCCCCGATGGGCCTCTCCCATTCAGGGATATTCCACAATTCCATAGGAACATTCCTGCAGCCCAGCAAGCCCCTTTCCCACAGGGCACCCCCTCGGGGCCGTCCCCCCGACGGGACCCCCGTGAGCACCACCCCGACCCCTTCACCCCAAAAACTTCCCAAATCCACGGCGGGCTCTCCGTCCCGCGGCCACCCCAGGGGTTCCCCAGCTGCGATGGAGGAAGGTGGGAACCAGGGCAGCTCTGTTTTCTCATCGAGCAGCCAGGTTCCCCCTCGGTTCCCAAATCAGCAGCGCGGCTCTGCCGGGGCGGATGCTGCGGTTTGGGGCTGGGGAAGCAGCTGGAACAGAGCTGGGTCCGCACGTCCCGCTGGGAGCCTTTCAATTGATGGGCTTACAAGAGATGAAATATTCAGGAGGATTAAGAATTTGGAGGAGGTGGAAATCAAAGTGAAAAAGAAAACAAGCAAAAACAGCTTAATCTGGCCTCGGAGCGTTAATTGTCATTGGGATTCGGGCTAAAACAAACACAACACAACGAGCTGCCAATTTGAAAGGGGAAGGAAGAGGGTGAAGACGATTCCCGTGGAAAGCAGCGTTTGTTTGGTCCCTGCAAAGGGAACAGCCCCGTTCAGGTGGAGTCCCCACCCTGCGGGTGCCCCAGTCCGGCCTGGGCACGGTGACACGGCGGGCACAGCTTGGATTCCGTCACCTTGGGGGGCTTTTCCAGCCTCGGGGATTCCATGGTCGCCCTCCTGCCCGGGCAGGGGTGTGTTCAGCCCCGCTGCCACCACCCCAAACCCCCTCAGAGCATCCCCCCGGAGCTGCAGCCCCTCTCCCCCCTCTCCTGCAGGGCGAGCACAGCCCCGGGCTGAGGCTCAGGGAGATTCTCTGCAGCCCCAGCTCAGTTATCCAACACTGCAATTTAAGTTGACAATTACATGGTAACCGACTTGCACACAAAAAGAGGCTCTGGAAGTATTCCCAGAATACAGAAGTCTGACAGTATCCACCCAATTTGTTGCAACAACAAAGAATACTGGAATATGTCCTTTCATTTGGCAGAGGACTCTTTTATTTTTTAAGGCTAGGTGGGGAAATTTAGCCTGCTATTTAGGGAGCGTGTTGTGCCTTGAGAGTGACAAGCCAAGAGTTTCACTCGAAAGCCAAACTCCAACACAAATTGCAGCCTGCCACCCAAGGAAACTGCAGCAGGGAGAGGAATCAGTGGGATGCATCTGTTGTGGGGGGCTGTGGCTCGGGAAGGTGGGGGCCTTATAGAGCTCCCTGATGTGTCTTCCCTCTCTGCAGGAGCTCCAGGGACAGGAGAATCCCAGCTGTAAAAAAAAATCCCTTTCTAAAAATCTCTCTGTCCACGTCAAAGCCGGATCATGAGGGTGGGCAGGTGCTGGCACAGGATTCCCAGAGCAGCTGGGCCTGCCCCTGGGTCCTGGAAGTGTCCCAGGCCAGGCTGGATGGGCTTGGAGCAGCCTGGGATGGTGGAAGTGTCCCTGCCATGGCAGGGGTGGGATGGGGTGGGTTTGGCTTTAAATCCCTTCCGAGCCAAACCGCTCTGGGGTTCTGGATTCCACGTGGGGCCTGGGAGCAGAGCCTGCCTGGGGATGCCCAGCTCCTCTCTCCCAGCCCTGCTCCTGCCCTTGAATCACCCTCAGGGCTGCAGGAGGCTGGGAGGAAGTGGTTTGTGGAACGGTGGCAGCGCTGAGCCGGCTCAGAACGTGGCCGTGGCTTGAGGTTTGTGCCCTGGAACGCTGACTAACTTCCAGCAGAAACAAGACCACAGGAATAAAAACCATCCCAAGAAAGGCCTGTGTCACCAGCCTCTGGCACAGAGCTGTGCAGGAGGCCGAGGGGCTGGGGGACCTGGGGGTGCCCAGAGCTGAGTCCTGGGGCCGAGTGTCCCCCCTGTGCCAGGGCCTGCCCACCCTCCCAGGGAGCTCTTCCTGCATCCCACCCACTCTGGCAGTGGGAATTCCCTGGGTCCTGTCCCTCCACCCTTGTCCCAAGTCCCTGCAGTGCCCGGCAGTGGCACAGGGACCTCACCTGTGCCAGGTGCCAGCCCACGCCCCCAGAGCCCCCACTCAGGGCACAGTCAGCCCCTGGGACGGGGCTGGGCGAGGGGAGGCTCCCAGAACACAGCCCCTGTTCCCTGAGGGGTCAGGGATGTGGATGTTCCCTGAGGGGTCAGGGATGTGGATGTTCCCTGAGGGGTCAGGGATGTGATGGCTTTGGAGCTGTTCCCTGTGGGGTC
>NC_031779.1:19397512-19399764 GCF_001522545.3 Parus major
GATGTGGGTGGCTCTGCCTGCCAGGCCCTGCCACAGCCCCCGGGTGCTGCTGAGGAGGAACCTGGCAGAGGAGAACTCCAGAGCCGCTGGAAAAGGCAGAGACAATCCCGAGCAACCGGGGGCTGCAGCCACAGGCCGGGATCCCAGGGAGAGCTGAAAGCCACAGCAGGGACTCTGGGGTCCCTCAGGGTGGCACTGGGGTGGCACTGGAGGGCCTGGGTGGCTCTGGGCTCAAACCATCCCCTAATGACACCCGGGGCTGTGGGAAGGGCTCGGGGACCACCCAGGCACCTCCTGCAGGCTGGCCAAACACCCCCGTGCCGCCCAGGCTCGGGAGCCAGGTGCCCCCACGGCCAGGATGGCACAGCTCCCCAAAACAGCCCCCGGCTTCACACACACGGCAGCTCCTCCCCCGAGCCAGCAGCACAATTAGGAGGAGGAAAGTAATTATGTGGTAGAAAAACATGAGGGAGAGAGAGAGCAAAGCGTGTTTTGGGGGGAGATGTTATCTGTGGAGCCAAACCGTGCTCTCGGGAGCTTTGGCAGGTTTGGAATGTTCCACTGGAGCACCGCAGCACCGGGAAAAACCCTGTCAGGCAGGGCCACATCCCTGCCACCAGAGAGGCTGGCTCTGCTCCATCCCACACGGACACTCCCAGCCCTTAGACACTCAAATCCAGCCTTTTTCCACCCAAAACCTGCCCCCAGCAGCAGCAGGAGCAGCACAGCTCCCTCTGTGCAGGCCCAGAGCAAACCAACCCATGTCCAAGGGCTTCTGAGCGTGGCAGGACAGGAATACCCAGCGCCCATTCCGTGATGTTTCAGGGCTCCAGGAACACCCAGCTCCCATTCTGTGATGTTTCACATCTCCAGCAATACCCAGCTCCCATTCTGTGATGTTTCACATCTCCAGGAACACCCAGCTCCCATTCTGTGATGTTTCAGGGCTCCAGGAACACCCAGCTCCCATTCCATGCCGTTTCAGGGCTGCTGGAGCTGCTGGAGCAGCCACGTGCAGCTCTCCCCGCCGAGGGTTTTGCTCCTGGCTCAGGTGATCCAAACCTGTGCCCCGAGTTGGCTCAGCAGGAGCCGCAGCCACTTCAAAACCCGGGCTGGGCTGGCATTCACCGCCAGCAGCGCTGCCCCGGGAGGAACACGGAGCCTTTCCCCTCCCTCCCGCCCGCCTTGCTCTTTCTCAACCTTTTTGGCTCCTTTATTAAAGCAACTGAACAGTTTAGAGGTTGGTTTGTTTTCGCTTCTTTCCCTCCCCCCTCCTCCTGTGTGGCTCTGGGTGTAATCTGCCTTGAATATTTGATGTGGAATCTCTGGTGAGAGCGAGCAGGGTTTTTATGGGCGCTGGAGGAAAACTCTTGCAAGGCAGAAGTGGTAATGAGCACCCCTGAGTCCCCTCTCGCTTTCACAACCGCCTGTCTTTAAACACGAGCAGGAATTGGGCAAGCGGTTCTGGTGTGGGAGCGGCGCAGCCTCGCGCTCCCAGCGCTGCTCTGCCTTCCAGGAGCCCAGCAACACTTGTTTATTCCAATTGAAGCTGACACCAGCGGCAGGCCAGCCCAAGCAGACGAGCTCGTGTGTGTCCTGTTTTATTTCCAACCCGGATTAACAGCGTCTCTTTAATTCCTAACGGCCCGTTCTGGGATTTGCAGGCGCTCTTCAAACACCAGCCCGGGCCGTGGCGCTTGTGTCCCTGCTCTGCCGCGGTCCCTCCGTGCCCAGCTCCGTGATTTCACACCCGGAGAGAGCTCCCAGCCCAATTACACGGGATGAGCTCCTGGGAAGCTTTTCATCACACCCACACTCATTTCTTTTCCACATCCAGGTCTCTGAATTTAACACAGCAGACAGGATTCCTCTCCTTTTCAAAGGCAAAATATTCCCTTTCATTTCCAGCCCTCTGTACATCATAACCCTGAGCAAACTCCACGGGAGCTGCTCGGCAGCGCTGCGGCTCCGGCTCGGGGTAAACAGTGAGGGGAGTCCTGGGGGGTCCCTGCCCATCCCCAGAGGGGTTTGCCCCCCCAAGCACACACCTGTGGAGCACCTGGCCGGGCTGGCAGGGCTGGGCTCCGGCAGGGGTGATGGGGTGGAGGCTGCAGTGGTGATCTGGGGGTGTCGGAGCTCCTTGTGCCTGCAGCAGCCCCTGCACCCCACAGGATCACCTGAACCTCGATAGGGCCATCTGCACCCCCACAGGGTCATCTACATCCCAAAAGGTTCAGCTGCACACCAACAGG
>NC_031779.1:19400334-19407371 GCF_001522545.3 Parus major
TCACCTCCATCCCAGCAGCCCCGCCTGCACTCCCAGGGCTGGCAGTCCCCGGTTCCAAGGGCCAGCAGATGCGGGATGCTGCAGAGCAGGGCGCTCCCAGCCCGGCAGGACGCGCAGGGGACGGGGCTGGGCGGCAGATCCCGTCCGGGGACAGTCGGGGACAGTGGCGAAGCAGCCACACGGGAGGAGAGAGGGACAGAGGGACAGAGGGACAGAGGGGCTCGCTGGGGTCCTGCCAGGGCCGGCTGTGGGAGCAGGAGCCGCAGGGATGCCCGGCCGGGCGGCCAAACCCAGCACGGAGCCGGCCCGGGGTCCCGCTCGGCCGGGCAGAGCCTGGCTCTGGGCAGAGGATTAAGGAGTTGCTGATTAGAGAGGCTCGGGCAGGGCTGGGGTTCCCTGCCGGGCTTTGTGCTGGGCTGCCCCGTCCTTCCCCTGCCCTCCTCAGCCAAGCGAGACCCCGGCGGTTCCCTCCGGCTGCTCCGTGCCAAGGCCGGCTCCAGGAAGCCCCCGCAGAGCCCCGGGGTCACAGCTGCTGCCACAGCCCCTCAGGGACAGCCAAAGGGGCACTCACAGCCCTGCTCCCCACGGGGGTACAGCTCCTGGAAAAGGCACGAGGGATCCAGGACTTTCCTGGGATGTGCTGAGGTTAATTCCCTTCTCCAAGTGACAAGGGCAGCTTGGACGAGGCTTGGAGCAGCGGGGGATAGCAGAAGGTGTCCTTGCCCAGGGCAGAGGGTGGAACAGGGTGAGTTTAAGGCTTTCTGCCACCCAAATCATTCCAGGATTTTCTGATTCCGGTCCCAGCACTGTGCCAGCTGCCCCCTGCTCGCTCCATGACCCGGGCTGGGGAGCACCAGGGCTCCCCCGGGCTCTCAGCTGATCCAGCACCTTGCAGAAACATGGGAAGGAGACGTGGTTCCCCCTGAGCTTGCTCCAGCCCCTCCCTGCCGAGCTGCAGCAGGATCAGAGAACATTATTAAAATAGTGTCATGTTACCTATCAATAATAAATGACCAGAATAAATTCACTGCTCCCTGCTTAATAACCCTGCCGGATTTCCATACAAATATCTGCACAGAAATGGGTCCTGTTTCCAGGAGCCCCTCAGATGGACACCAGTGCCACATCTCCGACACAGCCCGGCAGGACCCAGCCCAGCTTTAATGGGAGAATTATTTTTTCCTGGTGCAGAGGGAGGAGGGGGAATTTGGCAGAGACGAAATGATCCCGTATCAGCGGTGTGCTCACGTTTAGATGCAGCCCGAGCATCCCCAGCCTCAGCTCCCCCCAGGCATTTGCAGCTGGGCAGTGCTACCCCTGCAGGGTCCCCGGGCCAGCAGCAGCCCAGGGATTCATTCCCAGCGCTCTGGGGCTGTGGCCAGCACAGATGCAGCACAACAGCGAAGCTGCCCTGGGGCTCCCCCAGCTCGCACAGGCTGGGGCAGAGCCCCCAAGGCCCCCAGGGCAAAGGATGGAACTCGGCCACCGAAGCCCTCCAGGGCTGCCCAGCACAGGGAGCGGCAATGCCGGCGGAGCCGGGTCTGTGCTGCTGCTCCTCAGCCTTGCTGACCCCAAACCCCCTGCCCTGGGGAGGCTCTGCTCCTTCCCAGGAGTGTCTGAGCCCAGCTGGCTCCGGTGTTCCCGGTGCCCCAGGCCCGAGGGGCTGCTTTGCGGCTGAGGCTCCTGCAGGGCGATGGAGCCGGGTGGGAGGTGCCTTACAGCCCACAAAATCCCTTTTTCCACCGCTGCCAAGCGGGACACAGCGAGGGGCCAGCACAAACAAGCCCCTGGCAAGGTCCAGCCCCCCGTGCCCTCCTCCTGCGGCACCGCCCATGCCAGCCCCGCTGTGCCCTGGCAGGGGTGGCAGGGCAGGGCCAGCACCCTCTGACACCCACCCTGGACGTGACCCCGAGCCCCCCGTGGGGCACAGACCAGCCCTGGCTCCTCCTCCGACTCAGGGGCGATGCCACACCTGCCTGGGAATGCCCAGCTGGGAATCTGCAGGGCCAGAGGGGGCTGGAGCCGGGGGATCCCACCAAAGCTGGGAGCTGGGAGCCAGCTGCCCGCCGTGCCGCTCCATCCGTGCAGCCCAGCGTGCCAGGGGGCTCTTGCGTGCCTTTTATTTGGCTTTTTCAACATGTCAAAGCAGACTGCTTCCCTCCCAGCGCTCTCAGATGTGGTCAGATTGTTTTCGCCAAAACTTCCCAAATACAAAGTTTCAACCTAAAGCAGACGCTGCCCACAGAAAGCTTTTCCCCCCCGAGCTAACTGTAAAGTTATAAGCAAATAAAACTGGATTTAATAATGGGAAATATTCCTCATTCTTGTGCATACTCCTCTGAAGTCAAACCACCCTCGTTGAAGACGTCCTTCTCCAGCAAAGGGGGTCTGTGCTGGATGCTCGGTGCTCTTTGCACCAAAGCACATGGAAAACTGGCTTTGTTTCCCTTCATGTGGGCACAACCTCCTGGCAGTATTTAAATCTCCTTCCCTCAGAGCCTCAAAATTACCGAGGAGCTGCTTTGTTCCAGCCTTTTTCCAAGAGCTCCCCAAGCCAGGCTCTCCCAAAGCTGCCCAGCCCAGCCCTTGGGTCTGCCGGCATCCCGAATCCCACCGGGCACCTCATGGGCACAGGAGCGTCCCCCCGCAGGTCTCAGTCCAAAACCAGGGCTGAGGGCTCTGGGGACACCTGGCAGGCGCTGCAGGAGGGGGTGGCAGGAGGGCACAGTGGAAATACCCAGCAGAGCAGGCACAGAGCATCCCTGGCACGTCCCACCCCGGCACCACCGCCACAGCCAGCGAGGTTTGAATTTGCCGCGGTCCTCAGCACCTCCAAGCTCTTTGTTCTCCTAATTTAAAACCTAATTAAACCCGAGCCAGGCTGCCTTTCACATTCCCCGCCTTTTAAATTTTTTTTTATGCCATAAATCACGAGAGAAACACCCCGGAGTGCCAAAGCACAAGGCAGAGCCTCGGCAGCCACGCAAACATCCACGGGCGGCTTCTCACGCCACGGAGCCGTCGGGCCTTTCCTAAACTCAGCTTGGAAAGGCAGAGCCTGGGCAATGCCAGGCTCCCACAGGAGCGGCGGCCCCGGCGGGCAGGATCAGGCAGGAACATGTGTCTGGATGTGTTTGGGGCGGGCGGCTCCGGCCCGGGAGCTGCTGCGGTTTGTTCCTTGCGCAAGGGGCATCGCCGGGCGTCGGGCTGTGCGCGGAGGGGCCGCCCCTCGCCCCTCGCTGTGGGGCTGCGGGAAGGGCTGCCCGAGGCGCCCCGGGTGCCCAGGGAGGTGCTGCCAGGCTGCTCCCACCCCCAGGCAGCCCCCTGCCCCTCCAGTGCCACCCAGGCACCGGGCGGGGCTCACACTGGGGTTTCGCAGCTCGAGGTTTGCACCGGAGCGTGAGGTTTACCAAGGGGGTTGGAGACAGGAAAATAAGCAGGAAGATAAAAGTCCACTTCAATCAAGAGCAGTGTACAGACAAATCTCTCCCAGGATGTGAGAGGGGAGGAAAACCAACAGTGCTCCAGGCTGTTTTTCTCTGGCAGGGATCCGGAGCGATGGAGAGGAGCACAGCCAGCGGAGCAGCGCTGCACACACCGGGTGCGTTGGAAATTCGGGATGGGAGCAGCACTTTGCCTCAATCAACAAAGCCTCCAGCTCCTCTCCCCACAGCCCTGGGCTAGCGGGACCGAGCTGGGCCAACCTGCTGGAGCTGGCACTGCTGCAGGTCCTCGTGTCCCCCACGGGAGGGGACATGGGCAGGCCCAAGGCTCAGTGTGGTGGCACATCCCTGCTGATTGTCCCAAACAGAGCCCTGGGAGACACCCAGGCCACAGCCCCAGGCTCCTTTCATCCCAAAAATAACACAAGAGGTGAGAAGATCTCACCTGAGATGGGGACAATGCCCACTTTGGTGCAGGAGGACACACCTGCCTGGAGCGACGCGTCCGGCAGGACACACCTCCCAGCTGTGCCCAGGAGGAGGAGGAGGAGCGGCTGAGGAAGGACACAGAACACTGCGAGTTCTCCCTCTCTGGCACACTCGGTCTCGTTCCCTCCCAGTCCCATCCACCACGTGCCCGTGTCGGGAGCCTGCGGGAAGGTCGCGCTCCGAACCCGCATCAAGGCACCTCCCAGCCGGGGAGTTTATTGTTCTCCCGATAAGCTGTGATCCCTGAAAGACACTTCCCCGTATCCTTCCATCTTACACAGCTCTTCCCTGCCAGCCTGGGAGCTGCTCTGAGCTGCTGCCTCTGGTTTAAATGGAGGATCAGAGGCGCGGCTGGAAAGGCGGCGGTGGGGAAGTGACAAATCTCCCGTTTCCCCAGGAGCATCCGCAGAGCGCGAGCCTCCGAGCAAAGCTCCTCTCCCCTGAAAAGGAAGAGAAGGAAAAAGAGCAATGCTTCAAAAATCAGAGCTTCCTTTACAGGGATTTAAAAGGGGAAGGATGCAACAGACGCCGTAAATTCCCCTCTGTGCGAGGCAGAGCTGCGGAGGCGACGGCACAGCCGCCTGACAAGGGCAGCACTGCACAGCCCCCTCTGAACACCTCCCCGGAGCCTGGAGATCCCTTCACTTCCACCCTGGGGACAGGCATTCTTGAGAGGGTTAGGGGAGGGACAGCACCGGCTTCATCCAAAAATCCTGGACGCCTTTGGGGCCACCAAAAGCGCTCCCCACAGCTTCCCTCGCCCTGCCCGTGGCACCGAGGAGGGCCCCAGGGAGGGGACACAGGGAAGAGTCACCTGGACACTGCACAAACCTCCCTGGGACACTGCACAAACCTCCCTGGGACACTGCACAAACCTCCCTGGGACTCTGCACAAACCTCCCTGGGACTCTGCACAAACCTCCCTGGTGCTGGGCTGAGGAGGGGCCTCGCTGCTCCTCGTTAATTTTGCATTCTGAGCCTGCAAAACAAGCCCAAGCCACGGCCCCAGCAGGAATGGGCTGCCCCATATCCCAGTCACTCCTCTGCAGGGGAGGAAAGGATTTATAGAAATCAAGAATTCAAGGCTGGGAATAATGTATCAATCAACAACCTCTTCTTTTGGGCTCACCGAGTGCCATTCAAAGCGCTCAGAAAAAAACAGTGATTCATCTGCGGTGTTATTGTTAAAATCCACACCAAGGTGCTTTTAACAACTATCAAGTGCTCTGGGGAAGAGCATCAGGAATAAAGACCTTTAAAAAAAATTAGTATTTCTTTCAAAGGAGAGCTGATTTCTTACATTTTAATCCTAAGAATCCATAGTCAGAGAGTCCAGAGGAGGCCATGGGCAGGCACAGGGTGCCCAGAGCAGCTGTGGCTGCCCCTGGATCCCTGGAATGTCCCAGGCCAGGCTGGATATTGGGGCTGGGACACCCTGGGACAGGGGGAGGTGTCCCTGCCACGGCTGGGGTGACACGGGGGGGATTTCAGGATCCCAATGCACTGCAGGGCTCCTGTGAGTGCTGAGTGATGCAGGGATTGTTCCTGCGCCTCTGGAGCTCCCCACGCGCTGCTGAGCCCTTGGCACAAGCAGGAACAGCCAGGAGCTGAAGGATCGAGCCCTTCATCACCCCTGTCCGGGATCCTGGGAGCTCAGGGCAGGATCCAGAGGGATCCAGGATCCCTCCCGCCATCCCCTCCCCAGCACGAGCAGCCCCAAATGCTAATGCAGATGCCAAACCCTTGTAAAATGCCTGCTGAATTCTGGGGAATTAGGAAATTTCCATTTCAATTCAAATACAAATTAAACTCCAAGTTGTCATCAAAGAAAAGAAGAAGATGAGGATCAAAGTGATGCAACACTCTGGGAAAGGAAAAGATTAAAGAAAGTAAATTGAACAAGATTTTAAAGAGATATTAAAAGGTGTTAATGCAAGCTAATGCGGCTAATGAAGAGAAAGGGAGGCTATTCAATTAACATTTGCAGCAAGGAAAGGAGAGCTTTCTACACCTCCGCTACAACATCAAAGGCTGGATGCTACCTCTTATTAAAAGGGAACATAGAATATTTAAAAGGCAGAATAGATTAAAATAGATTTCAGATAATTACGTCTACCTCCATAATGGCAACAGTTTATCATTATATTCCAAAAACAAATCTAATAATATGTGCCACATACTGCGGTTAGAAACATTCTTTGAAGTGTTCCAGAAAAGCAGCAATTAGAGCCGAGCACAGACGGGTCTGTGGTTTCTGGGGAGCCCCGGGATGTCCAGCAGAAGATGGGAACGGTGCCGGGCAGGGAGCGGGGTTGGGATTGGGAGCTGCCTGTTCCCCCGAGAGCTGCCCCGCTCCCAGCCGCACATCCCGCTCCTGCAGCAGGTGGGAAGGGGGAAAAGCCTGGAGAACACAGAGCCTGGTTAGCCACAGGCGAGCAGCCAAAACCTCTTCCCAGAGCAGCCAAAACCTCTTCCCAGAGCAGCCAAAACCTCTTCCCACGGCCCCTGCGGCGCTCCGGGGCTGCCGGCAGCCGGAGGCTCCCCTTGCTCCCGGGGCAGCCCGCGGGGCCAGCGCTGCTCAGCCCGGGCCAGGCTGCCTGGGAGGTTTTCTGCAGCAATTACAGATAATTCAGGAATGTGCAGACACCTCCAAACCGGACAGTGCGGCCCCAGCGCAGCCCCGCGGGCCTGGGTGCTCCGAGGGCTGGGGTTTACCTGCAGGGATCTCCTGCAAAGCTCGGCATTCCCGCAGGGATCTTTGTCACACAGCACCACCGGGAAGAGAAATGACAGAGCTGAGTCCCGGGAAGAGCACAGAGCCACGATTCTGCTGCTCACAGGGAGCAACAAAGCCCCAAACCCAGCGTGGGGGCAGCCAGGGCAAGGCTGGAGAGCAAACGTGGGATGTGGGGGCTGTGCTGGAATCGGCTCCCAGCCAGAACCTCTCTGAGAGGCTGCAGCTGTGGGGTGTGCAGAGGACAGGCCCTGAAGCCATGCTTTGTCACCTTGTCCTGTGTTCTTCTGCTCCCCATGCCAGAAGGAAGGGAGATTCCAAGCTCCCATCCCATCCCATCCCATCCCATCCCATCCCATCCCATCCCATCC
>NC_031779.1:19407811-19410867 GCF_001522545.3 Parus major
GCGGGAGCGCTCTGTGCCACCGGAGCGGGCGGCGGGGGCGAGAAATGCTCCTGGCCACGAGGGAGCTCCTGCTCCTCTGTGCCTGGAACCGCCCCGGAGCCTGCAGGAGGGAGGGAGGGAGAGAGGGACATCCTGCTGCTGCACTGCTGCCCTGCACTGCTGCCCAGCACAGCTGCCCTGCACATCTCTCCTGCCCTGCACATCTGTCCTGACCTGCACATCTGTCCTGCCCAGCACAGCTGCCCAGCATAGCTGCCCTGCACAGCTGTCCTGCCCTGCACATCTGCCCTGCCCTGCACAGCTGTCCTGCCCTGCACAGCTGCCCTGCCCTGCACAGCTGTCCTGCCCTGCACATCTGTCCTGCCCTGCACAGCTGNCTGTCCTGCCCTGCACAGCTGCCCTGCCCTGCACAGCTGTCCTGCCCTGCACATCTGTCCTGCCCTGCACAGCTGTCCTGCCCTGCACATCTGCCCTGCCCTGCACATCTGTCCTGCCCTGCACATCTGTCCTGCCCTGCACAGCTGCCCTGCCCTGCACATCTGTCCCACACCAGAGCTCACCTGCGTGACCCGAGCGTTGCCCTGAGATGGAATCGGTGTTGCCCAGGCCCGGAGCGCTCGGCCTGGAGGAAAGGCAGCGCCTCTCCAGCCCAGCAAGGCCGTGTGAACCCAGGGCAATTAGCAGAGCTCGTTACTGCACGTGCCAGAGGGTTTGGAGTCACATCGCCCGTGACCGGCTCAGCTCTGCCACCGAGCCTCATCCCAGGGCAGCTGGAACAGCTGGAACAGCTGGAATTGCTGGAACAGCTGGAATTGCTGGAACAGCTGGAACTGCTGGAACAGCTGGAGCGGGTCTGGCCACCGAGACCCCCAAGGATCCCCCTCCAAACGCCACCATCACCTGCAGAGCCTGCCCAGACTCCACCCTGGGAACCCTGCTCACCCCTGCTTGGAGAAACCCCCCGGTTTGGGGAATCTTTCACAGGCAAATGTCAGCTCTGCTGAAACATTTAAATTTTCCCATGGGAGACGTCTAAACAAAACATTAACATTTTGACTTAAAATGTCATTTCATTCTGGTTCTTCAATTAAAAACAAAATGACATTTCAAGTCAAAACGTTGATTTGAAACGGATTTTTTCTTGTTGTTTTACTTCAGAAACCAAAATTCTATTTCAAGTAAGAGAGACAAGAGAGGCTCCTTCAGAGCTGGTTCCTCCCAGGTTTGCTGAACAAACGCCCCAGGAAACCCAAATTCTGGAAACAACCTGCTTTAAAGGATTTTTTTTATTTAAAAAAGATCTGACAGGAAGATGCTGGTCCCTGGGCGAATTCATCCCACGAAGGAAAGCTCAGCGAGGGGGGCTGGGATTGTCCCCATGTCCCCAGGGCTGTGCTGGGATTGAGGCATCACCTGAGCTCCAGGTGCCCTGCCCGGAGAGCCCCTCCCCTCCCTGTGCCACTTGTCACCCTTGTCACCCTGGGACCAGCCTTGGCTCATTTCCTTTTCATTCAGCATCCCCACCACAGCATGATTTTCCCTCTGGTAAAATCTGAGTCTGGCAAAAACTCCCTGAGCAATTTTCTGGAGGAATTTAACATCCTTTCCCTGCCTGTTTTCTTCTCTCTGCACATGAAATATTCTTTTCTGCGCTACAAAAACACTTTGAAAGCGCTTTATCCTTAAGTGCTACGAGGCCTTTTTCTTCCAGCAGCAAAACCACGGTGGAGCAGCTTGGGCTGTCCCCGGGGGCCGTGGGGTCGCTCCCTGGCACCTCGGGGCACATTTGGGAAGCCCAGGGGAGGTTGTGGAGGGTCCCAGGGAGTGTCCAGTGCTGCAGTTTAAACACGGAATGAGCAGCTCTGTGTTTGAAGCTGGTGAAACGCTCACAGTGAGCCTCAAACCCCCACCCAGAGCCCCTGGGTTGTGGCCTGGGTGCAGATCCCAGCTCAGGATGTGCCCAGGGCTGTGTGAGAGCCGGCTCAGCCCGGAGGAATCCCAGAGTTTTCACCTGAAATCCAGGAGCAGCCAGCTGGGGTGGGGCTGCCCCAGGGCTGTGTTCCAGCCTGGGCACCTCCAGCTCTCCTGGAAGCTGCTCCAGAGGCTGCTCCAGCCCCAGGATCAGGAGATGCAGCTGAGGGACAGCCAGCACGTGCAGCCCGTGTCCAGCTGCTGGACCTGGAGGGTGAGGTCCCGCCTGGATCAGGGCTTGCATTTCCCATCTGGATGCTCCCAGGAATAGCAGGGCTGGATTTAGATGCCTGAGTTGTTTTGGGATGGAGCCTCGGTGGCTCTCAGCAGGATCCAGGCCTGTTACGGATACACAGACGTGGTTTCGCTCCAAGGAGGTCACTTATAAGGCAAGGCTGGCAGAGGAGAGGAAAAGCAGCCCAGGGTTGAGGAGAAATTTGCTGGAGGCCACCCCAAAGCAGTGCCAGAGCAGGGAACAGCATCCAGGGCTCAGCTCCCAGCCCGACACACAAACCACATCCAAGGGCTTCCCGGAGAGGAGCCAAACCCAACCGCAGACCCGGGCAGCGCTCTCAGCTCCCTTTGTCTGAGGCAAACAAAGAGATGGGGAAAGTAAATCCGTCCTTTCCCTCTGATCCTTCCCAAACCTTTCTCCAGACAAGACACTCCCACAGAGCCAAGCCCAGAGGAAAGGGAGGATGAGGTTTTGTGGGCTCACCAGCCCTGGAAGTGTCCAAGGCCAGGTTGGATGGGGTTTGGAGCAGCCTGGGACAGTGGGAAATGTCCCTGCCCGTGGCAGGGGCTGGCACTGGATGGGCTTTAAGGTCCCTTCCCACCTGAACCATCCCATAACTGCCGGGGCTCCAGCCCCAGCCCTGTGCCCTGCTCCAGGCGCTGCCCCCTTTGGGGGCTGTTGGCAGCGATCTCCTGCTTCCCACGACACTTCCAGCCCTGATCCATCACACAGAGCTCCCACATTCCCTGTGCTGGCACTGCTGCCGTCCCGAGCCCCTGCAGACGGGGCTGAGGAAGGACAGAGCCGGGTCCTGTCCCCCCCTGTCATCCCCTGTCACCCCCTGTACCCC
>NC_031779.1:19413000-19419732 GCF_001522545.3 Parus major
CACTCGGACGAGCCCTCCCCGAACGGGAAGAGCTATTTCGGTGTGACGCGGCCAACAGCTCGGCTCTGCTCTCCCGAATGAGAGCCGACAAGCACAAGATCTCCCCCGGCCCTGCGGCGGCCCGAGCTGTAAAAGTCGCTGCAGATGCGGTGACCTTTGCAGGAGGCAGGGATCGGGAGCTCGGCGCGGCGTTTCCAGGTCAGCAGAGATGGAGCAGCCCCAGCCCCGGCTCCTCGGGCTCGGCCCCGGGCAGCCGCCCCTGGAACGGCCCCGGCCCGGCTCGTCCCTGGAGCACCCATTTGGCACCCACGGTTTTGAGCTGCAAATGAGCAGTCGGAAAGCGTTAAGTGCTGCAATTGAAGCGGGTTAATCAGAAAGGGATGGGGACGGGGACGAGACGCCCCGTCTGCTCCCCGAAGCGCCCCATTAAGGCAGAATTAATGCGCGGTGCCGGGCGGGTCAGCAGAGGACAGCGATGTTTGCGCTCCTTTCCCACAGCCCGGCTGGTGGCTAAGCTGGAAAAATCCCCGAGATGGGCAAATGCCAACACACTAAACTGCGGTTTATGTCACCTAGAGCATTCCGCAAAGTCTCAGCGATCTGCAAATAATTAAAGGAGAAGGCAATCAATCTTGTTGTTCAAAACAGCGATTAGCCCGGGAGAGCCCGGCATTGTAATTCCACCGGCACCCCGGGGGGAAGATGCCGCATGCATAATGAGAGCTGCGAGTCCTCACAAGTTGAAGGAGCAGGGGCTGTTCTGGGCTGCCGGTGGGAATTTCCTGTGTCACGCCGTGTTTCACAAGCGCTCCGCCGGAGGAGCGGCCCCGGCTCTTCCCAGGATGGGATGCAGGAGCCCCGTGTGGGGACAGAGCTCTGGGGACAGGCCGGGAGGCTTCACCTGGACAGCCGTGCCCCTTTTTAGAAAACGGAAACTCCTCTAAGATCAAATCCAAGCGTTCCCCCAGCGCTGCCAAGGCCGACACTAATCCACTTGTGTCCCCAAGTGTGGCATCCACAGGACTGTTAAATCCCCGCAGGGATGGGGACTCCAGCACTGCCCCGGAGCCCGTTCCAGTGCTCCTTTCAGTGAGGGAATTGTCCCCAAACTTGTCCTGGCACAGCTGGCAGACCAGCCTTCCTCACAGAGGAGGTTTAGGGCTCCCACAGCCGCCGTGTCCTGCCCGTGTCCCCACGTGTGACCAGAGCAGAGCTCTGCAGGGCAGGGCCAGGGCAGGGCCAGGGCAGGGCCAGGGCAGGGCCAGGGCAGGGCCAGGGCAGCACGGAGCCACCTCCGGGAGCCGAGAGGTTCAGCCCAGAGCCCGGCAGGTCCTGCAGGAGCCGAGAGGCTCAGCCCAGAGCCCGGCAGGTCCTGCAGGAGCCGAGAGGCTCAGCCCAGAGCCCGGCAGGTCCGGCAGGAGCTCGGCTCTTCCCCGGGAGCAGCAGGGAGGGAAAAAGCGGCCCCGAGCAGCACAGACAGGGGCGCAGGGCCGTGCAGCACCTCCCACCCACCCTCTGTGCTGAGTTTGGGGTCAGACCCCGCGTCTGAGGCTCAGGCAGCCCTGGAGAGCCGGAGGGATCGCCCCGAGCTCTGCCGGCCCGGGGGGGCTGGCTCGAGTCGTTCCGTGGTTTCACAGCTCCCATCCCGCCTCACCACAAGGCCAAGAGGAAATTGCAATCATTTGCTGACGGTTTTTGGTTTTTCGGAGCCCTCATCCAAGCCCAGTGCAGCTCCCCCAAAGCCATCCCTTCCCAAGCGCTGCCACAGCAGCTCCCCGGCTGTGCTTCCCCACCGAGCTGCTGCTCCCCAGCTCCTCTGCCAAGCCCCTTCCCAGGGCGGCTGTGGGAAGCCTTGGCTTGGAAAAAAATAATATTCCACAACCTAAAAGGGAGAAGGGCAGAAAAGTTTCCCCTCAGCCCCGCTGCTGCATTCCAGAGCCGCTGTGGCCATGAGGAGACCCCAGCCCGGAGCAGGGAGCCTTTCCCTGCAGGGATGAACATTTCTGTGAGCAGATCTGGCCTCCGTGGAATTCAGAAGGAATTTCCACCAGGTTTTCCGTGCAGAGCCCCGAGTTTCTGCGTCCCCAGCAGCCCAGTGTGCCCAGGAGCAGGGCTTTGGACAGAAGAGCTGGGTAACTGCAGCGAGCTTGGGTCCAGGTCTGCTCCTCCATGGCCCTGTGGGGACTTTCCTGACTGAACTGCAGCGTTTGCTGCTGCTGGGCTGTCCCTGCCAGGGCAGGAAATGGAGGCAGAGAGAGGTCAGGCTTGGAAAATACCGCTGAGATCATCCAGCCCAGCCATAAACACGGAGCCAGCACAGGCAGGGCTGTCTTTGGCATGAGGGTCTCCCCACCAAGGGTTCCTTCCTTCTGCTGCACGAGGAACACAAAGCCATGAGAGATCCAGACCAGGTTTTATTTTTTATTTTTATTTTTATTCAGATTTTACCTCCTGGACATCAAATCAAATGGAAGTTTTTTTGGACAGGCTGATGCTCAGCTCCACCTGGCCTCTGGAAGCATCTGCAGGTTGTTTGCAGCCAGCCCTGGAGGTGACACGAACAGGAGATGGGAAAACTCTCCATGTAACAACGGCAGAGCACGAGTTTGGGCTGGAGCTCCGTGGCTGAACGCCCTGGGCCCATCTCGTGCTCGGGGCTGTTCTCACAGAGCAGGACACGGCTCTGAGGCTGCAGAACTCCTGCTCGGGGCAATCTGAGCCAGCTCCAGCCCCACCACGAGCTGGGAACCAACCTCAGAGCTGCTCAGCAACCTCAGAGCTCTCAGCACGGTCACCCCACAGCCCCTCTGCCCCAGGCTGGGCACCAGGAGCAATTTCCCCATGGAACGGGGGCCTGGCCTTGGCAGAGGCTGCCTGGGGTGGGGGTTGGAGTGCCCATCCCTGGCGGTGCCCAAGGAACCCCTGGAGGTGCCCAAGGAACCCCTGGAGGTGCCCAAGGAATCCCTGGGGGTGCCCAAGGAACCCCTGGCGGTGCCCAAGGAATCCCTGGAGGTGCCCAAAGAATCCCTGGGGGTGCCCAAGGAATCCCTGGAGGTGCCCAAGGAATCCCTGGGGGTGGCACTCAGAGCTCCGGGCTGGGGACAAGGCGGGCACAGCTCGGACTGGATGGTCCCGGAGGGATTTTCCAGCCTGGATGTCCCTGGGATCCTGCTCCAGTCCCAAGGTCTGGCTGCGGGGGGCAGGCACTGGGGAGCATCCTCACCTCTCCCGGAGCCAGACTGCGCTCCCGGGCAGGGAGAACGGGGGAACGAGGAGGGATTTGCGGGGGAACGAGGAGGGATTTGCGGGGGAACGAGGAGGGATTTGCGGGGGAACGAGGAGGGATTTGCGGGGGAACGAGGAGGGATTTGCGGGAGAACGAGGAGGGATTTGCATCTGCGGCTGAAAGCTGTGGGAGCGGCGCTGGAATTTCGCGGGAGGCGATGAGAGGGGCAGTCCCAGCGAGAGAGGCTCGGCTGCAATTAGGAAGCCAATTTGGGTAATGTTTTGATTGGGAGGGGTTTACATGCCGGTGGTCTCCGGAGGCAGAACTCCTGCCTGGGAGGGTTTTCCTCTCAGCCCATCCCTTTGTGCGATACTCGGCCTAAGCTGCATCTGAAAGAATCGGCCTCACTTATTATCAAAGCCACAAACCATCTGGTTCCACTTTGCTGGGGAAAGGCAATGAGTGGAAATCTGGTTTCACTTGGGTTTTCCTTCCCCGGGTTATGGTTTGCTCCGTGTTTAATGTTGTTACTGCAATTCGATAGTTGGGCAGTGGGTGGCCCGGTTCCCCCATTTGAAACTAATTTACAGCTTTGTCTGGCAAAATTGTTGCTTCCAATCAATTAGCGCTGACACCGAAATTAAACCGTCCTGGGGTCTCGGCACATAAGGAAGCAGGTCCTCGTTTTTTGGAAGGAATTAGCTCTTCAGAGGGGAATCTGGTGGCTCACCCTTCCCCCGTGCCAAGCTGGGGGTTTGTTTTTAAAGATCCAGCGTGTGTTTCTTTTCAGGAGGTTTAATAGGGAAGGCTGAGATCCCTCGTGGATGCTATTTTTGTTTTACAGCCGTGACCTTGTTAAAGAGATGGACAAACAAGCCAGAAATGGAACATTAATAAATAAAGCCTGAATCCATCAAAACATCCACAGGCACCTCCATCAGCCCTGCAGAAAGCCTGGGAGTGTTCCCAGCACCTTTCCCTGCCTCCCCCTCGTCCCAGCCCGCAGGGCCCTGCAGAGCTGCAGCTCCACGGGAGCACCCCCAGAACTCCCGGGTTTATTGTCCCACCCTGGTTCCGAGAGCCCCCCGAGGCTGGGGACAGCCCAGGCCAGCCCTGCTGAGCCCCTGCCAAAGCTTGGCCTGAGCCCACCCAGGCAAGGCTTGACTCTGTGCACAGGCAGCAATCCCAGCCCGGGGAGCTTTGGCTGCAAACACCGGGGTTTTGGAGTCCCTGGAGGACAAAGGATGCCCCGAGACAGGGAAAGCTCCACGGGGAGCTGCAGGATTTGGGCTGGGAGCTGCCAGGGAACAGGACACACTCCGTGTGGCGATGCCACCCTCAGCCCTCCCCCTCCTCAGCCAGGAATCCGCAGTTCCCTGTGCATGGAGCCAAAGGCACAGCGGGCTGGGAGCCAGAGCAGGGCTCCAGCCTCCTCCCGGGGCTCAGGGCAGGCTCCAGGAGCCGAACGAGGGCTGGAAACTGCTCCTTGCTTTGTCCTCGGCTCCAGGGTCACGCGTGTGGCAGGGACAGGTGGCCCTGTCCCCTCACTGCTGCAGGGGCTGTGACCTCCCAGCTGTGCCTCCCCTCCTGCCTGGGGGCTCCGAGCAGCTCTGGGGCAGCAGCAGCAAAGCTGCCAGGACCCTGGGAGTGCTGGCCAGGGCACCGAGCCCCGTCTGCTGCAGCCCTGTGGGGACAAAGCTCAGCCCCAGGTGCTTCTGTGAGCCCTTCACTCCCCGATCCCTCACCCTTCCCACGGCACAGGAGCTGCTCTGGGACATGGCACAGACACCTCCTGCCAGAGCTCAGCCCAAACCTGCCCTTCCCAGAGCTTCCCCCAGCACACGGACCCTCAGCAGAGCTGGGCTGTTTAGAACGAGCAAACGCGACTGAAAAAACAAAAAAAAAATAATAAAAAAAAATGGAACCTCTCTCCCAACAGGAAGAAAAATATTTTTTAAAGCCTTGAAGTTTTTACAGCTGGTGAGAGGCAGCACCGGGAAGGCTGGAGGGCAGCCCTGGCCAGCAAATTCCAGCCAAAGTAGGAGCATGGGAGAATACCAAAGCAGACAGGAAAAAAGAGATGAAGAAGAAGAAAGGAGATGAAGCAGCTGAGATAAAAACGAGATCGCTGACAGGCTGGTGCCCACGGAGCAGGGCACCAGAGCCTCCTGTCTGAAGATGCACCAGCTAGAGCTGGGAAAATTCCCTGGCTTTGAAGACCAGGTCTTCCTGGAGACAAACAGCTCTAATCCACACTCCTGAGTAATTCTCTCTTTGGCAGCACATCATACCAGCATCGATTTAAACCTCAGGGCAGCTGCTCTGGCTTTAATCTGGGTTTTATTTTTGTAAACTCCAGTTTCAAGGAGCTGCTCACAGAGCAGAGCGGGGCTGGGTGGCAGGAGCAGAGCCAGAATCACTCAGGGCTGCAGTGGAAACACTTGAGCTTCTTCAAGAACAGCCACCAAATGTGAAAAGCTTTGATCCTAAAAAGGTAACAGCCCTGTCAGGGGGAAAAGGGGTCAACCTGCTCGGCTTGTGCTGGGGCAGCTCCCTCTGCTGCCTTGGCTCCCCGGCTGCTCCCAGGAGGAGCAGGGCAGGCCCGGATGGGCTCCCGGCAGTGCTCAGCCACATGGCCTCGTTCCTCTGCTCTGGAAAGTTCTCAGTGCCAAGGAACAGCCACCAAACCTGAGCGGGCAAATGTCATCCCCTGAGCTGCCCCACTGGGGACCCGGCTGGATCGGCCATGGGGATCAATCCCTGTTCATTGCAGGGGGAATAAATCCCTGTTCATTGCAGGGGGAATAAACCCTCGTTCATTCCTGGGGGATCAATCCCCGTTCCTTCCATGGGGATCAATCCCTGTTCATTCCATGGGGATCAATCCCTGTTCATTCCATGGGGATCAATCCCCGTTCATTCCATGGGGATCAATCCCCATTCATTCCTGGGGGATCAATCCCTGTTTGCTCCTGGGGGGGATCAATCCCTGTTCCTTCCATGGGGGATAAATCCCCGTTCATTGCAGGGGGATCAATCCCTGTTCATTCCTGGGGGGATCAATCCCCGTTCATTCCTGGGGGGATCAATCCCCATTCATTCCATGGGGATCAATCCCCGTTCATTCCAGGGGGATCAATCCCCGTTCATTCCTGGGGGGATCAATCCCTGTTCATTCCTGGGGGATCAATAATCCAGCGGGAGCAGCAGGAGGGGCCGGGGCTGCTCTGTCAGAAGCTGGAGCTGACCCCACTGCAGGTGCCCGGAGCAGGGGCACGGTGGGGCTCTGCTGCTCCCCACAGCCCTGCTGGCTCCCCGAGAGGAGAACCCCACAGCCCTGCTGGCTCCAGGAGAACAGAACCCCACAGCCCTGCTGGCTCCAGGAGAGGAGAACCCCACAGCCCTGCTGGATCCGGGAGAACAGAACCCCACAGCCCTGCTGGCTCCGGGAGAACAGAACCCCACAGCCCTGCTGGCTCCGGGAGAACAGAACCCCACAGCCCTGC
>NC_031779.1:19420012-19425409 GCF_001522545.3 Parus major
AGAACCCCACAGCCCTGCTGGCTCCGGGAGAACCCCACAGCCCTCCTGAGCCCGTGTGGAGCCCTGGGACATTCATGGCAGTGTCTCCGAGGACATTCCGAGGGAATGACATTCCGGGGAGATGCTCGTGGAACAGCCAAACCACAATCGCTGGAGGGCTCGGGCTGGAAGGGGAGAGCCGTGGGGTGCCCTGCTCCAACCTACAGACACAGGATGGAAAAGGGATCCGGCGTGAACCCCCCGGAACGCTCTCGGGGCAGATCTCCTCCCCATCTCCCCTCATTTTCCGGCTTTAGCCCCGGATTCCCCCCGAGCAGCAGCTCTGCTCAGCTTTGTCCCCGTCTCTGGCACCATCTGCAGGTGGCAGCGCAGTTCCCTCCCGAAGGATGGAATATCTGAGATCTGCAGGATCCCCCAGCCGGCTGTTGAAGCCCAGAATCCCAGCTCGGCTGAGCCCTCCCAGCCCAGCCTTCCCTGGGAATGGTCCCTGCAGCCAAGAGCGAGCTCCCGGGGCTCCTCCAGCCAAGCCGTGTCCCTGGGAAGGGCCGCAGGAGCTCGGGGGTGTTGGCACCGAGCTCTCCCTCAGCCCAAATCTCCATCCCACGTTCCACAATTCCCCCCGTGTTCATCCTCCCCACTGTGCTTTCCTCGGGAGCTCACAGGCAGCTCCTGGAGCCCAGGGTGACCTGGGGACCAGCCCAAACCCTCCCTGCCTGGCCAGAAATCTCCCTGTGCCTTCCCAACAGAGCCCCTCGGTGAGACAGAGCCAAGGGAGCCCCTGCAGCGCTTCCAGCAGGAACTGAAGAAAGGTTTGGAAAGCTCCTGGGCTGAAGGGGAGGTGCAGGAGACGCCCAGGACCAAGGATCTGATCCCACCCTGCTCCCAGCCAGAATTCCCAGCAGGAATGGGCACAGGCCAAAGGCAGGGCTGGAAGATCTGCAAGGCTCAGTCAGGAGGGAAGGATGCACTGACAGAGCCTCAGTTCCCAAATCCTGCCCAGTGAGGTTCTCCCCCGCCCCAGTAGCACCCTGTTCTCATGTCTGAGCTGCAGGTGAGCAGGCCAAGGAGAAGGAAGGAAGGAGGAAAGTGTTTCAGGGAGAACAGAGCCGCTCTGAGCCTCGCTGGGCTCCAGCTGCACACCCCGTGGCCATCCTGAGCCCATCCCACGCTCCAGCCGTCCCCAGCCTGGCAGCCTCACCTGTTCCAGGGCAGGTGCAGGGCTCAGCCTCTCCCAGGAACAAGGGATGAGTTTCCTGGAAGCAGGTGGGAAGCACCTTCCCCCCAGTCCCCCCTTCACCTGCCACAGCCCCTGCTGACGGCACTCCCAGGTCTTGGCCACAGCTCAGGGAGTTTATTTCTCTTTCTTTGGAGGAGGAAACAGCTGGGAGAGCTCTGGGGAAGGAACTGTGGTGAAAAGGAGCTGCTGGCACGGCACTGGAGGGTTTGGGAGTGCTGCAGAGCTGGGTTTTCGGGAGGAGGGCACGCGGCTCCCGGCCCACCTTGCACGAGCAGGGGGCAGCCCAAGGACTCCCAGCCCCAGGCAGCGATCCAGGCCCTCTGTGGAAGGCAGATTGTTCCCAGCCACGGAGCCGGGCCCAGCTGCCATTCCACGCTCTGGGTGGCAGCGGGGAATTCTTCCCTGGCTCCCTGGCAGCGGAGCTGGCCGCTCTCCCAGCCCTGTGTCAGGCAGCCAGCACCTCCCAGCGGGAAAAACAAACAAGCAGGGAGGCTGCTGAGGAGCTCTGGCTCCGGATTTATCACGGAGAGTGCTGGGCATTGAACGTTCCTGCTGCTCCCAACACCTGGAAGTGCTTCCTCAGGTTCCTCAGCAGAGCTCAGCTCTGAGGAAATCCCGTACTGAGGCTCAGCTCGAGCCATCCCTCTCGTGCAGTCTCCAGCACACATCCGTGAATGCAGTAATTATCCTGAGCAGCGCTGGTGCTGGGCACCCCAGCCACAACAGACAGAACACAAGTGAGGAAATGGAAAAAGCCTTCATTCCACAGACTTGTATCAGCGAAGGGATTCCAAACACTGCATTCCCAGCACGATGAGAGATGCCGCAGGATTGGCATGTTTCCTTCCTGAAGAATTTGCAAAATATCCTTTTTTTTTTTTTTTTTTTTTCCTGCAGCAAAATCAAAGCCAGACTCAGCCTCAAATGATTAAAGGTTAACGAAGACTTCAAACAATCTCACGCGATGGGTCGTTCTCCCAAGAATGATGGGACATAAACTGGGCTTGGGTTTAATATCTGCCTTTAATTAGGGCCGTGTCAGAGGGTGATGAGCAGGAAAAGAGGCTCTGGCGCAGATGGGAGATGTGCTCTGGAAATTCTTTGGAAAGAAAAATATTGCTGCACCTGTTCGGGGCAAAATCCTGCCCCGGGGAAAGCGTCCCGAGCTTGGGGTGAAGTGGAATTGGAGCTGTTTTAAAACAAGATTCCACTGAAATGTGCTGCGTGTTTGTTCTCTGGAAAACAAGGTGAGCTGGCTCGGGATGTGAGGAGGCAAACACAGCCCAGGCTGGAGCCAGCTCCGGGAATTGGTCACGTTCCCAGTGCTGCCGGAGCTCCAGGAGCGCTGGGACAGCGCAGGCACAGGGCGGGATTTTGGGGGGTCTGTGCAGGGCCAGGGGTTGGATCAATGATCCCTGTGGGTCCCTTCCAGCTCAGGGCATTTCATGACTCCCTGGGGTTGGATTCTCCTCGAGGAATTGGGCTCTGTGGACCAGGAGCAGCGAACAGAGGAGCACAAACCCCGCAGCCAGAGCTGCTGCAGGCACCACCTCCTCGCCAGCCCTCGCTGCAGCCCAGTCCCAGCAGCATTTTAATTAAAAGAGGTGGCTCCGTGCACCTTTTTCCTATTGATCTGCAGTCAACAAGAGCCCATAAACCAAGAAATTAAAGCCATAATTTACAGCCCTTGGCCGGGCTGCCTGCGAGCTCTGGTTGCCACATTGTACACGATGGTTTCCTGCCTCTGCCAGGACATAAACTCCACACAACAGCTCCAAAAAGAAAAAAACCCAACCCTTAACCTCCCCCAGCCTTACGAGGCTTCCTCCAGGAGCCAGCTCCGAGGATGGTTTTCAGCTCCCCGTGTCTGATGTGGGGCCAAGCCGTGGTTCCAATCAGAGCAGAGCTGGAGATGAAAGGGCAGCCCTTGGTTCTGCACAGCCCGAGCCAGGTGTGCAGCTGGCACCCGGAGCCTCCCGGGGCACTGCTCCAGTGCAGACATGTAAAAGTAATAAAAATAAAATGAGGAACATGTGGCTAAAAACAGCCACTCGTTTCACTGATTTCTATAAATGAGTTTTCCCAGGGCAAGGTTTGGGGTTTCTTTAAACAGGGATTCCAGCACTTCGATCCCTGGGAGAGGCTGGGAACGTGGTGGAGCAGCTCTCCTCCAAGCAGCCTCTTATTTACAGTTGTGCGGGCTCAAAGAGCTGACTTAAACCTTCAAATGACAACAATTCCTCCGAGGCGAGATGCCAGAGTTGAGCAAACAATTTGTAGGGAATGTTAAGTGGCGGGGGAAGCCGCGGAGCTTGTAATGAAGCCGTGCTGGTGTTTCCAATCAGGGCTGAACCCGGCACGGCAGAGCTGCCGAGGGATCCGACAAACCACGGCCGGGGGGAGGCCGGGCTGGGGTAAAATATCCTTTTCTGTGGCTTGTTGAACAACGTGACGTGGTTGCTGCCTGGTGCTGCTGGCACAGAGCACAGAACCAGCTGCTGCTGCTCTGAGTTCTCCCTGAGCCTTCCAGGGCAGATTGCAGAGCCCAGGTGCTTTGAGGACTGAGAAAAGGTTCTTAAATGAAGTCACTTTCACGCCCTCGGTGCCGCTTTGAGGCATTACACGTGCACAAGGTACAGGACGAGGGGATGGCCTCAAGCTGGAGGAGAGGAGGCTCAGATCGGGCACCAGGAAGACACAGAGAGGTGAGGCTGCTCCAAACTCCATCCAACCCGGCCTTGGGCACTTCCAGGAGCCAGGAGCAGCCACAGCTTCTCTGGGCTCCCAGGGAACAGTTCTTTCCCAACACCCCATCCATCCCTGCCCTCTGCCAGGGGGAGCATTCCCGTGTCCTGGCACTCACTGCTCCGCACTTTGCCCGCGGAGGCATCCAGCTGACACAGGTAATGTTACACCTTCTCACAGCCCCAGGAAAACCCCTGAGCAGCGTTTGCAACCTCTCCCGGCCATCTCGATTTCACCAGGAACACGAGGCTCCTGCCCAGCACGGCAGATAAGCACATTCCTGGGGAGTGCTCTGGGGGCAGAGCCCGGTGCTCCCTCCCGGCCCTGCTGCGGAGCTCCAGAGCTGGGGGAAGGCAGCCAGGAGAGCTGGAGCCACAGGACAGAGAGCTGGAGCCACAGGACAGAGAGCTGGAGCCACAGGACAGAGAGCTGGAGCCACAGGACAGAGAGCTGGAGCCACAGGACAGAGAGCAGGAGCCACAGGACAGAGAGCTGGAGACACTGCACAGAGCTGGAGACACTGCACAGAGCTGGAGCCACAGGACACAGAGCTGGAGACACAGGACAGAGAGCTGGAGACACAGGACAGAGCTGGGGGTGCCTGGCAATTAAACACCTCTGAGAGCACCCAGGGAAGGTGCAGCTTCCAGAGGAACAGCTGACAGGAGCTGGGATGAGCCAGACCCTTCTCCCCCACAGCCCAGCAGGCTCTGCTAGGCCAGGTCTAACCCCCTTGAGTTTTCATCTTTCCTAGAACACCTCAGAGCCTTCCTGCCCCCTGGGCCCCCCCGGCCCCAAAAACGATCTGGAGACAGTGGACAGCTGAACATCCCAAACCTGCACAGAAACAGCACCTCCAAGGGCTGAGAGCAGAAATCAAACCAGTTTGTGACACAACAGAGGGGGAAGAGACCCCTTCCTGGTGTTTTCATCACCTTGCAGCTCAGAGGTGTCTGAGCCAGGGTGGAAATGCTGGAAGTGGAGCCCAGAAGTGCTGATCAGTCAAACACCCTGAGCCAGTTCAAACACATTCCCGAGGGCTGGCACAGCAACTTTGCCCTGGCAGGCACCGTGCCAGGGCAGGGACCCCTGTCCTCACCCCTGTCCTCACCCCTGTCCTCACCCCTGTCCTCACCCCTGTCCTCACCCCTGTCCTCACCCCTGTCCTCTCCTCTGTCCTCACCCCTGTCCTCACCCCTGTCCTCACCCCTGTCCTCACCCTGTGGCAGCAGGGAGCTCTGCCCCCGCGGGCACTGCCCCTTCCAGCTGCTCCCACAAAGGCACCAGCAGGATTCCTCTGGAGCCAGAGGGATTTGAACCCAGGCGATCCCACAGCACAGCGGAATGTTGTCAGTGACCCCGAACCCAGAGCCAGAAATACCTCGAACAGGGACACAGATACACCGGGAACAGGG